>NW_019235239.1:134070-150781 GCF_002742605.1 Olea europaea var. sylvestris
CCAATGGAAGGGCTAAAGAAAGGAGTAAAGATACTAGAAGATCGGGTCCACAAGAACCCAGAGTCGTGTATTCTGCATTTGTCTGACAATCCATCCAGATCCTATCATCGATTTGACATGGAAGTTCCGGTTAAAATCCATCGATTTCATGTAGGGTTCGGATACGGTACTTCAAATGGTTTCATCATGCAAGAATTCGAGGAATTCCTTGCAAGAACTATAGGAGGTGCAATCAGAGACATCCAATTGAGGATTGGGGAAGGCGCTAGGGTCGTTAGGATCGGAGAACTCAGAGGTGGCGAGGAGAGGAGAATTCCTTTATATTTGGGTGATTCGGGACATGTTCGATTGGAGTTTAGCTATATAGACAGTGAAGATGAAGAACACGTAAGGACGGGCGAAACTGTTGTTGGCATAATGGACAAAGGAGATAGAAATGATAGGGCAGATGCCATTCCCATATGTGGAAGGACTAGCAGTGTTGAGAGCTGGGATTACCATGATCCATTCATGGCTAGAAGATGGGCTAAACATTTGCATGGCTATAGACTATAATTTCTTCTGCCATTTCTTCCTGTAATCTTATAGGTTTCACATAACTGGATATTGATTGGATAGGATTGTTATTAGGTATCTTACCAATTACATTACATTCATATGCCCTACTGGCAGCAAATGAAATCATATTGTTTTACATTTCAGCTTACAAATATTCTTGATGCTGACTACTTCTTTTCGTATTTGGTACCAAACTAATCACAAGATTTTAACTTTTTTTTTTCTTTGGTAGATCTTTAACAAAAATAGCTTTGAAGGACGACAGTGAGCATGGGAAAAAATGACCTTATATGAATATAATTCACCATAAATCCATGCCTAGCATGAGATTAAATCTATTCAGTTGATTGAGCGGGTATAAACTATCTGGACATCCGAGTACTGTCCGGTGTAAAATCAATTATAAGTCGTATATTTGAAAACTGAATGCATTATACAGTGTGCAGTTGAACATGATGACAAACTTCGCCTTCTTATATATTTTTAAACGAAATAGGTTGAATTCGAGCACATTCTAAAACCAATTGTAAGTCCAATACTTAAAAATCAAATACAATATACCTTAACAGGCTGCACTGGAACACGATGAATTGCATTTAGCGAAGTTCATTGTTGGCGAAATATTTTCTTTCGATTAAAATTATCGTAAGTGCACGGTTCGTTAATAAGTAATAAAGTGGATTTTTAGAGTCCGAATATCATCCCGCAGAGATTGAGTAGTTTAATTTTGCCTATCGTAGCCTTAACGGAAATTAAATTACTCAATGTGAATTTTTAGCTAATTAAACCCTAATTTTAGAAAGAAAACCCTAAATTGGAATGCAAACCCTAATTTATGCAATTTTTACGATTGAAATAAGATTAATATGCAAGACACGATTTTTAACAACCTAGAATGCAAAACAACTGTTGAGAACGCAAATTTGTAGTATTCAATGTAAATTAAGCGTACTAGGATAACAATTTTCCATGCAACGATCACCTTAAACCCTAATTTTACAATGTGACAGCACGATTGAGTTTCTGACGAATCAATGTTCCCAAATCTATCCAATACTCTCTCTTGAGTTGTATTGAACCTATTTTTACATATCATCAGCCTATATTTCTATGACAAGTGCATATATAAAAATGTATGCGATTTTGTAAGCACTTATAAATTCACTTAGGGCATAGCGGTATATTTCTATCCTCTATTGGACCCTAAGTGTCGAACCTATTCTACTTCTCTCGAATGCAAGAACAAGTCACTTAAATTCACACAATTACAAGCCCTTAATTGCGGAAAACAATAATTGCATATAAATCATTCAAACAATAAAACGTGTTTTGATGTCAAATTGTAAAACTAGAAATTTAAAGATCTCATCACATGGTATATCGATCCCCTAGTACATTTATATCTAGCCTAACATGGAAATAATATCGAAATACATCATATATTGAAGAGGAAGCATTACAGGGTTATGAATTCTTGATAAATCTTATTGATCTTCGTGCAATCTTTCGTTAATTCCACTCAAAATCCTCTCCAAAATGTGGTTTTTTGCCTCTCAATGCGTTCTACTCATTTTTGGACGTCCCTCAGACTTTAAAAGACTCCCAAGATTTGTTTCTATAAGAGTTTTAATTAGAAAAGGAAACCAGAAAATTTTCGCCGTGATTTACCTCAGCTGTCGACCAGGCCAACATTTTCTTCTCGATAATAAGAAAAACATATGGGGCGATCGCCCAATTTTTATAACTGGGCTGTCACCCAGGCAAAACTTCTTTTATATGTTGCATTTTAGCCCCCGAAGTCGATTTTTGATTCTTTCAAGCCCTTTTTCTTGCATTTTCAATCCTTTGACTTTGAATTACATCCAATTGAACCTGCAACATCTTTAATCTTCATTTTGTGGTCCGAATCAACTATTGAAATGTTGCAACTTATTCCTCATAATTTGGATTTCTTCCCTTTTGATCGTTTTTCGTTTCTTTTCTCTTGAATTCCGCCACATTCATCAATATAGTCTTACAAAACATAATTACATAAAATTAAGCCATAATTCAAACGCTTTGATCCACAATTAGTCATGTTTTGTGGTCAAATAAGTGTGTAAAAAACACACTTATCAAATTTCCAGAACTTGAGTTATTGTTTGTCTTCAAACAAGATAATGACTTAACACTACACAAAGCATGGCTTAATAACCTGCCGTGTCTCGGGATTGAAATTCAGTAATCAACACGAGAAATATTTCAATAGTGCCTAAATAAAATCCATATTTACCTGTTAAATGCAAGACTTAATATGTCTGTGTGAACTCATGTCAACATATCAAGATTATGATTGGTTTATTCTCGACCCATAGTGGTCAAATATATCCTTTCATCGCTCGAGAGATACACTCTCCCCAAACTTATTCTTTTCACTCAATAATCTCGGGGTGTTCTAAGGTTAGAATTTTAAGTATTATAGGCCTTACCCTCTCTTAGTTTGGATAGATCTCGCTATTACAAGTTTACACGTCAAAAAGTAAAGGCTCTCCTAATTTGATTGCTTCAACCCTTAAGATTAAGCTAAGCTACTTGCCTCACATCAAAGGTATAGTTCTATCAACCAAATGTCAAAAGACTTTTATTCGTGTTATTGTCTCTCTCTCTCTCTCTTTTTGTCATCTTCTCATTTGCTTGCTATATAACACCTGTAACGAGGTTTAGGTCGATAATTCCCAAACCAGTTGGTTTTATGACACCAGGTTTTAAATTCTTGCAGGGTTATTCACTCGAGTTATAAAGGCTCGATCAGATGACCTTTTATCAACTTCTCCCTTTCTTGCTTTCTATATGACCCCCTTTAGTGAGTTTTAGGCCGATGACTCTCAAGTCAGTTAGTTTTAGGGCACCATAATTTAAACTCTTATAGGCTTAATTGCTCAAGTCATAAAGGCTTGGAAAAAAGTGTCATGTTTACACAAGCTAAATTTTATGCCCCTCTTTATTTTTCTAGACATTTAGCTTCAAAAACCAATCCCAACTTAAGGCTTTCACCTAATCTTCACCTCACTGATCTAGACAATCCACACAACAAAATTTACGCATGGAGCCCCCACTTATCTCAATGTATCCCTATAATTGCTCAACCATCTCCAAACCGTTTTAAGGTGGTTTACGAGTTAATTCAGTAGAGGGTTATCATTCTTCTTCTACCTTGTGTCAAAAAATAAATAAATTCCAATCACTAACTCAACATGCAGTCACGAGCGACTTGGATAAAGAGCGTTAAGTATTACATCAACAAGTATTAGTTAATCTATTCAGCACCATATCCACAGTTTATAAATTATATTAGTACAATAATCACATCATAGCCGACAATGTTATCAAGCCCACACAAATTTATAAAAGAAATAGACAAAACATGCGAATTTTTCACTTCTTTTCCCTTTTGTTTTATCACTCAATAATCACACAGAAAACAAAAATTAAATACAGCTACTGATGAATATAAATAATGCGACGAAAAATGGAAACCAAAGCTATGCCACCCCAAATAAAATATTACATTGTCTCCAATGTAAGAACAAAAGTACGCAAAACTAAGGAGTAAAAGATCAGATACTCCCCGAGGGTGGATGCTGATGAGTAGAGGTGTCGGGTTGGTCTGCCTGACTGGATGAACTTGTGGTTTTGAGAGATTCGACAGTTCTTGCTATCAAGGTACATTCCGATCAATTGTCTCCAGTTAACTCCTGAAATGCATCATCTGCTCATTCACTTGACTATAGGCAAAAGTGATTGTTCTTTGATCATAGCGTGTCCGGTCATCACTTAGCTGAAACCCTCGCACTTGTACACTTACACTTTTCAACTCCCTCTGCATATCCAGCCGTGTTCGCTACATTGCCTCCAAAGCATTTGTCATGGTGCCAACAGATCTACCCAGCTTCACTTGAGTTACCAGCATCTGAGACAACTGTCTACTAAGGAGGACTATATCAGCATCTGGGACTTGTGATGAGGTCCTGGTTTGAGATGATGTACTCTCTCTGCTCTTCTCAATCTAGCATGTGAATTTTCAATTGTTCTTCTACTGATTGGTGCATCTGGAGCTACACTCTCTTTTCTTGGCAGCAGTGGTACCCGGCTACTAGACAAATCCCACTGATTAAGCAAGGAAACATAATACTGCGTTGAGTATCTATGGACGAGGCCAACTCTTGTATGAAGGCATATATATGGGCTCCCAGGTTAAACTTACGCACTCTTGCCATATGATAAAGTAACCTTGCCCTTTCTTCATTGAAACTCGTCCTCTAGGATGTAGGGTAAATGTTTGTGCAGAAGATGATGTGCAAGAGTCTGAGCTCTGGAGTTAGCTCGTTATGCAGGATTCGAGATGAATTAAGTGGCCAATCAACTTCTCTACCATATAGAAAATGTGCTACCAGTGCCATGTCTTGCTTCTCAGGTAATGACTCTACATGAGTGTGATTCAACCCATAATACCTGTCAATTGTTGCTGGGCTGAACCTAATCCATTTTCCTCTAACCCATGTTTGATTTCTGTGTGAAGATTCTGGGTTATCAATGTCAGCATTGTAGTCGGCGAAGAATTCCTTTACTAATGTAGGGTATGCCGCGTGAGGCGTATCAATAACTTTTTCCCACCCACAATGGCGTATGATTCTCTCCAATAACGTTCCTCCGAAATCTTCCAATTATGAGCTACTGCTCTTGATAAAGTTTCTTATCTTTCCACTTCGACTCAAAATTGTCGCGAGTCTCAACATTCACAAACCATGGAATATCCCCGTCATCTAGATTTTCATTAGCGGTGGGTTGAGGTTTCGCCAACTTTAGACCTCCCTTTTTCTTGAGTTGAAACCTTTCTTTTTGGTGGCATTTTGTACCTACATATGAATATAGATAATATAAGCATATAGGTAACAAACATAAGAATAAGGTAAAGTGAAGAATACCCCCAAACTTTGCCAATTTTCACGTGCCAAAATGTAATAACATATGCCATGCTTGAGAAAATGTTATTGTATAGGTTATGTCTTGAATAAATGAATATAATGCCGCTCACATTCCCTAAACTAACATAAAAAGATCGATCACACGTTTCTACCCCAAAACAGACTAAGGATTTTCACCATCGAGCTACTTTAGGAAAGAATGAACTTTTCCAGACCGATCTCCGGGCATATGAAACTTTATATGTTGGTCCAACTCACGCCCAAATTTGAGATTAAACGGAGGTTGTTTGGGCTAGACGAAGGGGGGACGAAATTTGTGTTGTGAGTTTGTTGATTTGTATCCATGGTGTGCCTAGGGTGTGCAATTCAAATTATTGGTGTTTTCTAATGCAATTTCTGTGAATTTCAATATAAAAAACAATCTCCAACACGTATCATTATTTCCAATTACTAGACTTTCCCTACTTACCTAATAATCTCGTCTTAGGCAATTTATCAAACACCTTGAAGGCACTAAATGTTGCTCTAAGTTGCAAGAGAGTAATGTTTGAATCAAAGCCCGATTTTTTTCATCACACACAAATCCACTAAACCACTATTTATTTAATCTCAAACTCCTCAATATGCCTGGGAATATGATTGAAATTTCGGCTCAAAATGTGAAGAGAAGAGATAGAAGAAAAAAAATGCATACCTTGCATTCCTTGATTGAATGCAATGGATTGAATTGCACCAACAATCTTAGGTATTAATCCACGAGTTGTGTGTGTTTGTGTGTGTGTTGGGTTGTGTGTGTGAGTGTGTTGTGTTGTGTTTGTGGTGTGTGTGAGTTGTGTGTATGCGTGTGTTTTTCTAATAAAATCTGAATTTTTTTTTGTCTTAACTGGCCGGTCTCCCAGTATAAAGCTGGGCAGCCGCCCAGTTTAATGATTAAAGGCATGTTGGCCCTTAATCAAGCTGCGCGAGTGCCCATCTTATAAAGCTATTTTTTGATTTTTTTTAAAATTCAGTGACTGGTCGTGAAATTTTTTTTTAAAACACACTTGACTTCTAAAAAAAACTCGACTTTAGTCACACTTTCTTCGAATCTTGATTTTCAACGTATGACTCGACTTGACCTTCTACCACACCGAAACTTGTCAAAACCATTTCAAATCATATGGGTTTGTGTGTAGGTCATGAACATAGTTCCAAAACTGATTTTTAAACTTGAAAACACACTTTGATCCCTAAAAAATTTAGACAACCTCATTTGTGTCTCAAAATACATGAAACTCACACCCAACCACCAAAATATCGTATCCATAGTTATGACTCGTGCTCAATGCATTGAAAATTGTGTGGACCATGCTTAGACTCTGTTGACATCTATGGATGATCGATGACCTAACTATCAAAGAATGTGAACGAGAAATTGAAAGATTCCTAAGCTAATGCAAAAAGAAAAAAAAATTAAAAGGATACAGTGGGTTGCCTCCCACCCAGCGCTAGTTTATAGTCGATAGCTTGACTTTCCCACTTCTGCTTCAATTAGGCGCATCGAGTTGAACAGTGGACTTTTGCTTGGAGAAGTTACCGTCCCAGTAGTGTTTCAGCCTTTTTCCATTGACTGTGAATGTACCTTTTGTTTCATGGCTGACCTGTATGGCTCCATATGGAAGAACTTTAGTGACAATCTAAGGACCCGACCACCTTGACCTTAATTTTCCAGGGAAAAGCTTGAGTCTCGAGTTATATAATAGAAATTTCTGCCCCACTTCGAACTCTCGCCTTTGAATATGCATGTCATGACACTTTTTGGTTCGTTCTTTGTAGAGCTTTGAGTTTTCATATGCTTCCATTCTGAATTCATCCAAGTCATTAAGCTGTAGTAGACGCTTTTCACCGGCGGCATTCAAATTCATGTTTAACTGTTTCACAGCCCAATATGCCTGGTGTTCAATCTCTAGTGGCAGATTACACGCTTTTCCAAAAACTAGGCAGTATGTAGACATGCCTATTGGTGTCTTGAATGCTGTCCTGTAAGCCCACAATGCATCGTCCAACTTTTTCGATCAGTCTTTTCTTGATGAATTCACTGTAACTTCAAGATTCTCTTCAACTGTCGATTAGATACTTCGACTTGCTCACTGGTTTGTGGATGATATGAGGTAGCTACGCGGTGTTTTACGCCATATTTATTCAACAATTGCTCAAACTGGCGATTACAGAAGTGTTTGCTCCCGTCACTGATTATAGCCCACGATGTACCATATCGAGTGAAAATATACTTTTTCAAGAATCCAGTCACTGCCTTCGCATCGTAGTGCAACTGCTTCCACCCATTTAGGTACATAATCCACAACTATCAAGATGTACTGATTTGAGAACGAATGAGGGAAAGGTCCCATGAAGTCAATTCCCCAGACATCAACTATCTCTACTTCCAAAATGTTATTCAGTGGCATTTCATTCCTCCTTGAGATATTTTCAGTGCGTTGACATCTGTCACACCTCCTGACAAACTCGAAGGTGTTCCTAAACAGTGTAGGCCAGTAAAACCCTGATTGCAAGATCTTTGCAGCTGTTTTCGAAGCCCCAAAATGTGACCTGCATATGTAGATAAATGATAGTGCTCAAGAATCTCGGGTATTTCTTCTTCAGGTATGCATCTCCTTATTATGTGATCAGCCCTTCGCCTATAGAGAATTAGATCCTCCCAAAAATAGTACTTCAGTTCGGAGAAGAATTTTTTCCTTTGGTAACTTGAGTAATCAGGCGGTGGGATGGATCTGGCTAAGTAGTTGACGATGTCTGCATATCAAGGTGCTACATCTACTCTCAACATCTGCTCATCTGGGACTATCTCATTGATGTCCACTAATTCTTCTGTCTCCCCAGATTCCCATCGGGATATGTGGTCTGCTACTACATTCTCACTGCCCTTCTTATCTCTTATTTTGATATCAAATTCTTGCAGCAATAACAGCCAACGAATCAATCTCGGCTTTGCATCCCTTTTTTGTGAGCAGATACTTCAGTACAGCATGATCTATGTAGACAATGACCTTAGATCCCACAAGATATGACCTAAACTTATCAAATGCATATACCACAGCCAAAAGCTCCTTTTCAGTGGTGGCATAATTGATCTGTGCTTTATTTAGAGTTCTGCTTGCATAGTAGATCGCATGGAAAACCTTGTTTCTCCGCTGTCCCAAAACTGTACCCACGGCGTGATCACTGTCATCACACATTAATTCAAAAGATAGCTCCCAATCTGGTGCCACAATTACCGGTGATGTCGTGAGTTTCTTCTTCAAAGTGTTGAATTCTGTGAGACATTTTTCACTAAATTCAAAGGGTACGTCTTTCATTAACAGATTGCATAGCGACTTAGTGATCTTTGAGAAATCCTTTATGAATCTCCTGTAGAACCCCACATGCCCCAAGAAACTGCGAACCCCTTTAACTGATGTAGGCGGTGGTAACTTCTCAATAACCTGAATTTTTGTCTTGTCCACCTCTATTCTTTTTGCTGAAACTCAATGCCCAAGTACGATGCCTTCTTGCACCATAAAGTGGCATTTCTCCTAATTCAAAACAAGGTTAGTCTCTTTACGTCTTTGTAATACCAAATTCAGGTACTCCAAGTATTTATCAAATGAAGATCCAAATACTGAGAAGTTGTCCATGAACACCTCGATAAACCTTTCAATCATATCGGAGAATATTGCCATCATACATCTTTGGAATGCGGCAGGAGCATTGCAAAAGCCAAAAGGCATCCTACGATAGGCAAAAGTGCCATAGAGGCAAGTGAAAGTGGTCTTCTCCTGATTATCTGGTGCGACTGGTATCTGATTGTAGCCCAAGTATCCATCAAGAAAGTAGTAGTGTGAATGCCCTGCTAATCTCTCCAACATCTGGTCAATAAATGGTAGTGGAAAATGATCCTTTTGAGTAGCTGCATTGAGTTTACGATAATCGATACAAACTCTCCATCTTGTTATTGTTCTAGTGGGGATTAACCCATTCTTCTCATTTTGAACCACTGTAATTTCCCCTTTCTTCGGCACAACTTGAACTGGGCTAATCTATGCACTATCTGAGATTGGGTAAATAATGCCTACATACTATTTCTTCATGTTTGGATTCAGTCTTCTCTGTCCTCTATACTTGGCTTACAATTTTCCTCCATGAGAATTTTGTAATACACAAAGAAGGGCTGATCCTTTTACGTCAGTATCGTTCACCCAATCGCCGTCTTATTTTCCTTAAGTACCCTAAGCAAATTTTCTTCCTCCACCTCACTGACTGTGTTCGAGATAATCACTGGAAGTGTACCTGATTCCCCATAAATATGCATATCTTAAGTGTGGTGGCAGCTGCTTGAGTTCCAAAATTAGCAGTTTCCGAATGGAAGCCAGTGGCTTTGTAGTTCCTATCCCCAGTTCCTGGAATTGCCTCTTTCGTGTGTATGGTAGGTTGGTTTCTAAGAACCTTGTGCATGTTTCAATCTCAAGAAAATCTGACTAGGTTGATTGGGACTGTGCAATACATGCCTCATAGGCATCGGGTAGGCCGTGAAGCAAGAATGTCTCTTCTACTGCTTTGTCAATGATATCAACTTGGAAACAGCTATCTGATTCTGTTGGAAGTTTCATGGCCTTGAAGACATTGAATGCTATCTGCTCCTCTCCCAATCTTAAGATCAACGACCCTCTTTGAACATCTATAAAAGCTCTCCCTGAAGCCAAGATTGGTATGTCGAGTATCAAAGGGACATCCTTGTCTTCTTCTACGTCCAATATGAGGAAATCTGCAGGGAATATAAACTTTTCAACCTTGATAAGCACATCTTCAATTATTACTTCGAGATGTGTCAGCCAGCTGAAGTGTAACAGTAGTCGCTTTAGCCTCTCCCAAGCCAAGTTCCCTAAAAATAGACAGAGGCATTAAATTAATACTTGCGCCAAGGTCACATAAGGCTTTATCAAAATAAATTTCACCAATAGTGCAATGAACAATAAAACTCCCTGGATCTTTCAATTTTGGTGGGAGCTTTTTCTGGATTTTGGCACTGCATTCCTCTGTAAACATTAGTGTCTTATGGTCCTCTAGCTTGCGTTTATTTGACAGAATATCCTTGAGAAACTTCACATGGCTAGACATCTGGAAGAGTGCATGGGCTTGTGGGATGTTGATATGGAGCTTTTTGAAGTCTTCTAGAAACTTCTTGTACTGCTGCTCCATTTTATGCTTCTTCAATCGCCATGGAAAAGGAATTGGAGGCTCGTATGAGTTGACTGTAACTTTGACTTTATCCCGTGACTTTTCTGAATTTTCCTCTGGAGTTGATTCCTTTGGTTGTTTATCTAGTTCAACAGTTTCTTCTTCTGCAAGAGACGTTGCCTCTTCAATCACAGTCGGCCTCTTGACACCTATTTCAGGTAATTGCACTCCACTTCGATACAAATCTGAGAGAAAAACAAGAGTAGCACTTAGACACTAAAAAGATAGATCGAATAATAAAAACAAAACAAAGCCAAAATAAACTAAAAGAGAAACTAAAATTAAAGTTTGAATTAGTGCCTACAAAAAAATAAAATCAAACTAAACTCTATCTCTGGAAACGGCGCCAAAAACTTGTTCATGAAATATTTTCTTTCGATTAAAATCACCGCAAGTACACGATTCGTTAATAAGTAATAAAGTGGATTTCTAGAGTCCGAATATCGTCCCACAGAGATTCAGTAGTTGAGTTTCACCTATCGTAGCCTTAACCGAAACTAAATTACTCAATGTGAATTTTTAGCTAATTAAACCCTAATTTTAGAAAGAAACCCCTAAATTGGAATGCAAACCCTAATTTACGCAATTTTTACGATTGAAATGAGATTAATATGCAAGACACGATTTTTAACAACCTAGAATGCAAAACAACTGTTGGAAATGCAAATTTGTAGTATTCAATGTAAATTAAGCGTACTAGGATCACAATTTCCCATGCAACAATCATCTTAAACCCTAATTTTACAATGTGACAATACGATTGAGTTGTTGATGAATCAATGCTCCTAAATCTATCCAATACTCTCTCTCGAGATGTATTGAACCTATTTTTACAAACCACCGGCTTATATCTCTATGACAAGTGCATATATAAAAATGCATGCTATTTTGTAAGCACTTATAGATTCACGTAGGGCATAACGGTATATTTCTATCTCCTATTGGACCCTAAGTGTCGAACCTATTCTACTTCTCTCGAAAGCAAGAACAAGTCACCCAAACTCACACAATTACGGGCCCTTAATTGCGGTAAACAATAATTGCATATAAATCATTCAAAGAATCAAAATGTGTTTTGATGTTAAATTGTAAAACTAGAAATTTAAAGATCTCATCACATGGTATATCGATCTCCTAGTACATGTAAATCTAGCCTAACATAAAAATAATATCGAAATACATCATATATTGAAGAGGAGGCATCACCGGGATATAAATTCTTGATAAATCTTATTGATCTTCGTGCAATCCTTCGTTAATTCCACTCAAAATCCTCTCCAATATGTGGTTTCTTGCCTCCCAATGCGTTCTACTTGTTTTTGGACGTCCCTCGGGTTTTAAAAGAGTCCCAAAATTTGTTTCCATAAGAGTTTTAATCAGAAAAGGAAACCAGAAAATTTTCGTCGCGATTGGCCTGAGCTGTCGCTGAGACATAACCCGAGCTGTCGCCCAGGCCAACATTTTCTTCTCGGTAATAAGAAAAACATATGGGCGATCGCCCGGTTTTTATAACTGGGCTGCCGCCCAGGCAAAATTTCTTCCGTATGTTGCATTTTAGCTCTCGAAATCGATTTTTGATTCTTTCAAGCCCTTTCTCTTACATTTTCAACCATTTGACTTTGAATTACATCCAACTGAACTCGCAATATCTTTAATCTTCATTTTGGAGTCTAAATCAACTATTGAAATGTTGCAACTTAGTCCTCATACTTTGGATTTCTTTTTTTTTTTTTTATCATTTTTCGTTTCTTTTCTTTTGAATTCCGTCACATTTATCAATATAGTCCTACAAAATATAATTACAAGTCATAATTCAAACGCTTTGATAAACAATTATTCATGTTTTGTGGCCAAATAAGTGTGTTTGTTTTGTGGCCAAATAAGTGTGTAAAAAACACACTTATCATTCATTTTCTTGTACATTTTTAAACAAAATATATTAAGAGCATCTTTGAGCCCCATTAAAAGATTAAGAGTGTATTTTGGAATATCAGATTAACGGAGAATGTATGGTTAAAAATAAAAGAAAAATTTTGAGTTTGCATGTAATATTACTTTATTTAAGAATCTATGGTTGAAAATAAGATAGAGAAAATTTCATTTTGAAAAAAAAAAAAAAAAAATTGAGAATCAAACAAGGGCTAAAGGTTGAAGAAATAAATACCAAATTTAATTACAAATCCATAAAATAATGACTATAAATCTTTTCCTAAGATGATGATAATCGTTTTAAATGAACAACTAAAGTTAACAACCAAATTTTTTTAAAAAAAGTCGACATCATCCCCCATGCAATACGAACTAAACCAATCTAAAAAAACAAACCAACTTATATATATTTTAATAAGTTGAAATCAAATTACAGTATACACTCACAACATAGAAAGACAAATCAAAAAGTTCTACGGGTCGATATCAAGCCAAACCAAAGTGGCTATTTACTAGTTCCCGAGTATTTTAAATACAATTGCCATATAGGTAAAAAGATAAAGCAACCATAAAACATTTAGGTATCGATGGTCACCAGAACCAAGCAAAAGGATAGTTTGGTGGAGATTAGGTATCGACAGTCACCAGAACGAAACAAGGATGTTTGGTGGAGATTAAAATTAGATTTTTTAGTAGATTGTGATATAAATGTGCAAACCAAACATGCACATACTACAATAGCAGAGCCAAACACTTTTTAGGCAATTATTTTACAATAAACTTTAACCTCAATATGCTAACGATATTTGATTGTCGCATGTTTCAGCAAAGTCACTGGGTAGTTCTTCCTTCAGAGTTCAGACTCTACGCAAAACCAATAATCAACGTCAAGAAAAATTTCGAAACTCTGGGCCATAATTAAATTATCAGACCCAGTAATGTGGAAAGATAAAAAAAAAAAAAAAAAGTATTTCTGCACTGCATATAAACACATTACAGGATAACATAAGAGTGAAATTTAACTGAAAAAGCACCTGAAGTTCTTGAAACACAGAAGTTTCGAAGTCCGGAACTCTAATGAGCAGACCGACCAATCTCCACGGGGAATCGAAACATATATAGTTTTCCTCCTCATCGTCATCATATCCGATCAGCATTATAGTACAGGTTTGAGTTTGATCAAATTTACCTTGCTGAATAAAGTACGGAGTTAGCCGTTGCTGGAAGACGAATGCCGGCGCCGGCTCCGGCGACTGCCAGTGGGGCTCTGATTTTGAAGGTTTCTTCTTTTTCTTCTATTTTCGTGATTTAATTGATAAGTTCTTTGAAGGTTGTATTTTGCAGTACTTCGTGATTTCACTGTCGTCTTCTTCCTCAGCTTACTGTTCGGTAGTTTCTTTTGATGTAAATCGTGTTGAATAGCAGAAAACTCAAAACTTTGTTACCCTTAAAACACGACTTTTTAATTTTTTTTCTTATTTGAAAACAGCACTTTTAGCCTTTAGGTATGATCTCTCAAATTATTTTTCAATAGACTCGTTTTTAGTTTAGAAAAATGTGTTGGACCTAATTTTCTCATATTAAGTCATTGAAGAACCACTTGCAATTCCATTTCCTTAGCATATGAAATGAGTATTTGTTGGCTGGAATGATAAATTTTTCATATAATTGGTCAATTACCTGTTAAACCAATTATCAAGGGCCTGTTTGACAGGCTCTTAAAAAGTCAAAAACCACTTCTAATCTTAAGAAATTATTTAAAAATATGTTTGAAACTAAAAGACCTTTTAAAAGAAACAGATCTAGATAGTAAAACCTACCAAACATGCCCTGTATGTCCTATCCCTTTAAATTTTAATATAATAAAAAACAAAACATCATATTCAAATTCGACTACATGAATCGAATGCATATCATATCGGCCCAAACCACGAAAATAATCACCCCACCACCATCCATCACTCGACATTCAAATCATACAACACGACTGGGGTACTACGGTACACCAATAGTATAGATTGATAAACACACTTGATAAATTCAATTAAATGAATTATGTGAGATTACATTTAAGTGAACTCATTATTCAATGACATGCAATTACCACCAAAATTGTTGCTTGACAACGATAATGTTGGATAACATTTCTCTAAAATTTATGATGGTAGGAGTTACACGTAAGCACGGTTGGAGCGTACCAACCATAAATAACCGTCCCCACCACTGTTACTGTCATGGACACCCTGTCCAGCTCCCAACTGCCCAGTATGCATACATGGCCATTATAATAAATGAATAAAACCCCACCAAGGATGGTTTCTTATGCACCAAAAAATTATTCGTCACCATTGAGTCGAGCATATCAAACATGTTCAAACTCCAGCTGGTCCACATGATCAAATAAAGATTGATAGAATCCTATACAAATGGTTTGCACCTTGAGCACTGTCGGCAGGGAGATATTAAAAGGACAATTATGAACATACAGTGTAGTATACCAGTAAAGTGATTCACAAGATACTTAGCCCATGTTTGGCCCCCACTTTTAGAACTTATTTTTCCTCAAACTCACTTTCAGTCACGCATATCATAAACTTTTATCAAATTTTGCTAAAAATCTATTTTTAAGCTAACCAAACAGGGGCTTTATACCAAAAAAAAAATACCTGTAGATTTTTTACTTTTCTTCACTACTGTTTAGGACTTGAGCAGAAAGTTGACAAGAAGCAACAAGAATTGTACAAGTAATACTGCATAATTGATTACAGATAATTAAAATCAAAAGATAGCTAGCAGTCTTGAGTTAGTCGAGACAGATTCTGAGAGACGAAATGGCAACGAAGGGTACTCAAGAAAGTGATCTCATATACATGGCCTTTAGATGACGTACAAATAAAACGAATCGAAGCAAAGGAAAAAAGAGAAACTACTATGATTTCGATCATTTACAAACGTAGCAGCACTGCAACCACGAATAATAATAAATGTTAAAAAATGACAAAATACTTTGCTAATTGTTCGACTAAATAGATACTATTTTGGAATAGGTAAGGAGCAGGACCTGTGATGCAAATCGCCGCCACCGTTAGAAGGGATACGAGAAATCATAACTGACATTTAAGGACTGATGTTGCATTCCCGCAAATATACTTGATCGTAGTCAACAAATTTTGCCCAATAGTTACGAAACTTAGGTATGCCCATCTCAAGCCATGGCTTCAAGTTGCCGTTGTAATGCACGACTGCTGCTCGCTCAATCTCCTTCTGGGATATACTTGGATTATAACCAAGGCCCAAGACATGCCAAGATTTATCCAGCGCATAAGTTTGGTTCCAAAAGGTTATCAAACCAGGCGGCAGAGTCCCGAGTTTCCATAACAGTCTGTCAACATTCTGAGCACAATACAGACAAATTTGCTTCAGGTTTAGAGACAAAATTCCAAAAAGCAAAATTTCAGAAATCAAAATGTTCACATGCAGTAGATGTTAAACAATGTACTATATACCACTAATTGAATATGCAAAGCCAATACACTCAGAATTCAATTGACTAATAAATTTATGTGGCCATTTCCCAGTTTAGGCATTAGTTTCATGCCCAAATGTTAGTTTGAAAGCATATTAACTTATAGCTTAGTTCATGTTGTCAAATAAAAAAAAAAAAAAGGAGCATGTAAAAACAGGTTACACTAGTTGTCTTAAAAAAAGTATACTTGTCTTACCAGATTCTGCCATTTGTGGTACACCCCCGTGATATTTTGCTTCCTCCATTCCTTAAGATCAAAGATATTCATTCCAAATGCCCAACCACAAGCACGGGGATTGAAGTTTTTTGAAATAAGAGGATTCGAAAAGTTGAGGTAACGATCAAAGCGGTGAAAGCTTTCTCCACATGTCTCAACCACACCAATCACCTTTCCCTTTAGGTTAAGATACCAAAGAGGAGTAAGATCCTTTTGGACCACTATATCATCATCTAAGAACAA
>NW_019235239.1:157368-161359 GCF_002742605.1 Olea europaea var. sylvestris
AACAACGTTAGATGATTGCTACACAAATAAATGTTTTGCTGTGATCATCATGCTATGGGATTTGGAGCTAAATGAAACCCTTTTTATCCACACAAAATTAGTACATAAAAAATGCACGCCATCTGTCACACCTTTTACCAAAGCATAGTTCTCTCCGCCTTTCTTTCGATCTCTCTTTTTATGTGTGTTCAAATTAGAGGACATAAAATTTGTGTATTGCTTGTTCCCTAATTCCTTAAAATTTGTCACTTTATTCTTTAATCAAATTCGGCTAATCAAAATCATTCAAGCAAGTAATGTATAACTTTTTGCTTAAGAAAATGCGGGGAAAAAAAAATAAAGAAAAAACATGTCAACAACTTAAATAAATAGGTGTATACGTGTTTCCCTTTTTATCAATAAATCAATGTCACAATCTGTGTATTTTTTAGACTCCATCGAGACAGGATGAGAGCGATTAGGATTCTCCTAATATGATATAAATAAAATATAAACGAATACAATGTAGCGGGTAAAACCCTAAACTCCCATCAAAGTTAAGAAAATGTAAAACAGTAAATGAGGATGTACTACCTTTGTACAAATGCGAAATATAAAACAATAATGCCTAAAGGCCTATAAACGCTGGAAGTCCATATCTTTCAATCTGTATTAGGTTGCCAAATCATCAGGACAACTCAAGATGATTGTACTCTTGAGAGCAGCGTTGCTCACGTCCCTCTGCGACTAGTGAGTCAGCTTCCTAGTTTTCTTCATGATAAATATGAAAAATAGTATCAAGGTCGAAAGGGACTAAGTGACTAATTTGTTTGAGAGTAGCTTGGATGGACCAAGTCCACTTCCAAGCGTGATGCACTGAATTGTAATAGAAAAATCTGCATCTGTACATAAACAAGAGGGTCCAAATCGATGTGCAAGAATGATCTCATCAAAAATGGATCGCAGCTCAACCTCAGGTACCTTAGGATGAGAAAAAAGCACGAACACATTGTCCGAATGATAGCATTCATTGATGTTGGTATTGTAGGATGGGTCTAATGGAGTGTGCCAGAGCAGAAGAATGTGGGAGAAGGCGAGCGAAATACCACATAAAGGAGTGATATCCAATATAACTAGTTTGATTAACAATCCAAATGCTAGATACTCGATGATAATAACAACATTGTTCATGAAATAAATAGAAAACTTTTATTAATTTTAACTTAAACTTATAAACATCGGTTCTTTACCAATCTAGACATTATTTATCCAATAAAGAATTCTGAAAGAAAAAAAGGAAAAAATAAATAAAAAATAAAATTCAAGATATTAGTAATGGGTTAAGCCCAATCAAGAGACTGTAATTGGACTCCTCACATAATGCTTGCCGTCTGACCATAATAATTCCCCAAACACATATTCACCGTCATTATCCGCTTTTTTGGATTTTATCTTCAACTTGAAGCTCTTTTCTTCACCAATTTTATCAAACTTCAAGATATTGGGTTCCACAGAAACTAAAAATCCTGCCGGTTGACGGATACGGACTGCGTAAATGCCCGGTGTGCCAACATTTTTCAGTTTTCTGTGCACTGTGATTGATCCAGAGAGATTTGGCACTGTTATGGAAGGGTAGTTGAAGTTCAGTATACTGTACTTCTTTGGACAATCATAAGGCTTATTTGATCCTGTGAAACTGCTAAGCAGTGTCTGGTTGTAACCAATGCCACAGAGGAAGTCCAAGTAATCGTTGACACTCAAGTCGTAGACTAATCCAGGATTCATGGCTCGGTTTGGTCGAATATGTCCAGAACCATATGCAAACGGTGTTGCTTTTTTCTCACCCGCGTCGGTCATTGGATTCTCCGTGTTGTCTCTTGTTCTTGCTGTTCACATACAAAATCTGTTAAAAATGAGGTAATAGCTTACCATGGCGATGATCACAATGAGAATTAAAAGTTTTTACCAGTTGTCGTAATGGCAGACTTGATTGCTGCTGGACTCCATTTGGGGTATAGAGTCTTTAGTAATCCCACTATGCCAGAAACATGAGGGCAAGACATAGAGGTTCCGGATTCTGTAATAAAGGGAGTTGTTCGGGTATCAAACGCATTCTCTGTAGGGGACGTTCCTTCAGAGTAGGCAGCGATGATATTTACTCCAGGAGCAGTAATATCAGGCTGGAGACACGATAAACTTCTGTTTAGTAACAAAATTTACAAGAGAATGGATAAGATTCTAGTCCATCCTATGAAACATAACCTTGAGAATTTCGGGAGTGACAGTATTTGGTCCCCTGGAGGAGAAAGAAGCCATAAATGGAGCAGGCTTAATGTTCACCACTGCCTTAGGCGGTGTAAGCAATCCTAATGGATTCCTGCACATATCAATATAATGATAAGTGTATGATCATTACAGGGGAACAAGGGGTCGTCTCTCAGATAGAAATACTTTTGTAACTAGTTTAGTACGAAAGATTAGACATGAGATAGAGACGAATGTAGAGAGAATGCTCTTACTTGTTTTTGTTGACGTAGGAAAAGAGAGCAACACCATCAGTATAATTTATTTGAGTGGCTGGAAGTACGTGAGGATCTGCTATGATTTCATTGCCAGTTGTCTTGTCGTTGCAGAGAATCATACCGGCAGCACCAGCAAGTCTAGCCTGCTCACCCTTCTCCATTCTTGCATTTTCCCCCCTAAGACATACCAAAATCTTACCCTTCACCTTCTTGGGGTCTAGTGTTCCTGCCTTGCAGAGTATCCTGTATCAATTTATCAAATAATCAATTATTTCCAAGAAACACAATAAGACCAAAATCATGGGTTTAAGAAAGAACGTTCTTACGCATCCTCGGCTGTTGCATGGGCAGCTTTAGCGACTGCAGCACTAATAAGTGGATAAAATGTATCCGTCAGCAATGGTTTAGAAAGACTTGTCCCCTGATATCAGCAGAGTCAAAAAGATAAGCTTGTGGGGAGCCTAAACAAACTAACTTCTGAACAGAAAAATGCTACCTTTAGGTACAGTCCATTTTGCAGTTTAACATCTGCTTGAAATTCCCGATCAATGGTGCTTGCTCCTACAGTCAAAAGCCATGGTGCGGTATTTGAAACAGTTCCAGGGATTGGTCCTGAATTTCCAGCAGAAGCTACCACTACTACACCGTTCCTATTAGCATGGAACGATCCAATCGCTATGCCATCATCAAAGTAATCAGAAGGATCTCCACCAAGAGACAATGAAATCACATCAACTCCATCATCTATTGCTGCATCAAATGCTTTCATGATATCAGAATCGAAGCATTCTGAGTCGTTGATTGGAGGAAAGCACACTCTGTATGTAGCTACTCGGGCTTTTGGCGAACCACCTTTAGCCGTTCCATTACCCACACCGAATACATTTGCTCCGGGGACAAAGTTTCCACCTGCAGTGGATAGTGTGTGGGAGCCATGACCATCATAGTCTCGCGCCGTACTCACTTTAGAAGTAATATTTCCTCCATAGGCTGCATACCCTTTATTGAAGTACCTAGCTCCAATTAGTTTCCTGCCATTTTTTTTTTCAGACAATAAATAAATTCAGCACTTTGTCTTATATTTCAATATTCTTGAAGAACATTTCAATGGTGAGCAAGGCATTTGAATACTGATATATATAACCAGCAAACAAGCACTCAATTGACTTGAGAAAAATATTGAAAAGCACGCAATATCACTAACTAGGCAGAAGTGAGTCGAGACCCCCCAAATAAGCCCGTGCAAACACAAAAGAGAAAAATATAAATGAAAAAGGAGATAATGATAAAATAATCAATTGCATTACCATCAATAGAACTCGACTTTTTCGATAACAAGTTGTTATTATGCAAAGTTATGCATAATCTATACAACTTAATGTGCAGTCAATAGCAAGATATGGAATTTTATTTGAATCTTACAGTGTTAAGAAGAAAAAAGCCGGTCAAAGAAAGTAATGAAAAGAACAAAAGGCATAATCATTGAGAAT
>NW_019235240.1:0-2254 GCF_002742605.1 Olea europaea var. sylvestris
TGTGAAAAGAGGAGTTCAGAAATATGAAGATTATCTATTACCAAAGAAGTTTTTGATCAGAACTGATAATACTCAAGTTAAAGCATTTTTGAAAAATAATGTTGATCTATCTATTATCAATAGATATATTATTAGGATACAAATTTGGTTCTCATATTTCAAATTTGATATTAAATATATAAAAGGTAAAACTAACTTTCTTCCTGATTATCTTAGTAGAAATGGAGCTGGAACAATTAAGGACGAAAGTCCAAATACTTGATATAAAAGTTTCCTATTTGAAAACCCAAATTCAAAATATCCAAGATAGCCTTCGAGGCAAAAATATAGCCCTTGAGGCAGAATTTACTTGTACCAAGACTAGTATCCTTTCGCAGGGACTTGTGAATACTAGTGCTCTCCCCGAAGATAAAGGGGAAAAAAAGAAGGTAATAGGAACCCCTTCACAGGGAATACTCAGACCTGTTACTGGTAATAAAGATATTCAAGATATCAAAAGAGAAGGTAGCTCTTCACAAAGCCAAACTCAATCTAAACTTTCTATTGAAAGGATAGATCCAAAAGATATTGTCAAAATATGCCATGAAGCAAAAATTCCCATAAAAAATAACCATGAAGAAGTAACACTCTTTATTGTTATTTTCAATATTTTATCAGATTGGTACCTGGAGATTGGAAAGTGGATGAAGACTCTCCACTATTCAAAATACAATAAGATAAATTTTTATCTAGGAGCACCAGCCAACTGGGTTCGAAATTGTTTTGAGATAGGAAATATACTCTGTATATATCCTAGCAAAAATCTCAAAGAGATAGCTCAACTTCCAGCCAACATCAGGAAAGCTGTTAAAAGATATATTGAAGTTGTTAAAACAAAAAATATATATATCAGATTCCATTCAGCAACCATGGAGTGAGATCCTATTCTTGAATATATGCATCCATCTTTCTATGTGATCAAAATGGGAATCACTAATCAACATTTTTTACCAACCAATCAAAAAGTTGTTAAAAATGGATATCAAGATATTTTAAATATGATGCCCTACAGACGAGCAAAAGGATATAAAGAGATATTTGAACATGTAACTCAGATAATTACTGAGAAAGAAAAAATATGGGTTTATCCATCTGAAGATCATATTATCTATTCCAATGCGAGGATGGATACCAAAGAAGAAGATATTTGTTATCTCGATCATTTATTATCTGCAATTATATCCAACCAAGTGAACGGATCAGAGGATATGGCTAAAGAATTATGTAAATTACTTTGGAATTACAGTGATCACCATTGTGAATACTGTGTAGTTGAAGATATGAGTCAGGCATCCCTTAATGATGAAGAATTCCCTGCAGAATTCTTTGATTCAAAAATAGAAAAGTAATGGTGACTAAAGTAGCCCTTTATCACTACTTTAATAAAGAAATTTATTAAAGAAAAATTGTGGCTACTAGAAGATAGAAGATAATACAAGAAAAGTCTCTATAATTGTAACTACTCCCCACCAATAGTTACAAGTGGCAAACAAACTCAAAAGATAAGGCATCTAATTTCAAAAAAAGAGGTCCACCCAACAAGAAGACAATAAAGAATTCGGTGGAGATAAGATGGCCTAACTACCCAACAAAGAAAGGTGAAAAACACATGTCCAAGATAAGATTCCAAAATCTCCTATAAAAAGGGGGCATGAAGAAGGAAGGAAGATATCTCGGAATAGCTTATCTCTTAAATACATCTGAGAGAAATCTTTTGTAATCTGTATACATCACTTGTATTCAGAAAAATATTAAATAGCTTGAAGATAGGAAAGCATGTAATAAGGTAATCACTTATGGATTTCTAAACTTCATAAGGTGAGTACCAAAGGTATGTAAATATAGTTTGTAAGCATGTACAATTTCAATTTATGAATATCAAAATAAAGTTTGTTATGTTCAACAAAACTTACATAAAAGTATTTTGTTAAGTTTCTCATGATTCCTCGGCAGTACAGATAGAGATTTTAAAAGATTTTCAAAACATTGATTTTGAATGGATGTTAGCCATGCTAAAGTACCCGTCTTTGATAAACGATTTAGGGGAAAAAGGCAGTTTTCTAACAAAAATTTGTAGCACCTTGTGTGTGAGTTATCTTTTAAAATTTCGTTCAAAGTAGGAATTTGATTCTGAAAAGAGTTTGGATAGGGGTGAAAACAGAGACTCTGGATACTGTGAGATAGCGTCTGTGGAAACACGGCTAGTTCTCTAGAA
>NW_019235241.1:0-489 GCF_002742605.1 Olea europaea var. sylvestris
GACGTATGAGGGATTTTGGCCATTTTTCTGAGAGAATGAGCAATTTTATATTTGGAACGATTGGATAGTCGGCGTGAGAAGAATTGAGCGTAACTTTTGCACACGGTGTCCGTTTCGGGCCCATAAGTACTCTTTGGAAATGTAAAGACGGTTTTGGATTCAACTCACTACTTCGTCGTGACGTATGAGGGATTTTGGCCATTTTCTGAAATAATGAGCAATTTTATATTCGGAACGATTGGATGGTCGGCGTAAGAAGAATTTAGCATAACTTTTGCACACGGTGTCCGTTTTGGGCCCATAAGTACTTATTCGAAATGTAGCGACTGTTTTGGATTGAACTCACTACTTCGTCGTGACGTATGAGGGATTTTGGCCATTTTCTGAAAGAATGACCAATTTTATATTTGGAACGATTGGATAGTCGGCGTAAGAAGAATTGAGCGTAACTTTTGCACACGGTGTCCGTTTCGGGCCCATAAGTACTCT
>NW_019235241.1:583-861 GCF_002742605.1 Olea europaea var. sylvestris
CATAACTTTTGCACACGGTGTCCGTTTTGGGCCCATAAGTACTCTTTGGAAATGTAGCGACGGTTTTGGATTGAACTCACTACTTCGTCGTGACGTATGAGTGATTTTGGCCATTTTCTGAAAGAGTGAGCTCTTGCATTTTTAGAACGCTTAGAGAATCAACGAACGAAGAATTGAGCGTAACTTTTGCACACGGTGTCCGTTTTGGGCTCATAAGTACTTTTTGGAAATGTAGCGACCGTTTGGGATTGAACTCACCACTTCGTCGTGACGTACGC
>NW_019235241.1:884-2254 GCF_002742605.1 Olea europaea var. sylvestris
GACTGCCTACTTCGTCGTGACGTATGAGGGATTTTGGCCATTTTTTGAAAGAATGAGCAATTTTATATTTGGAACGATTGGATAGTCGGCGTAAGAAGAATTGAGCGTAACTTTTACACACAGTGTCCGTTTTGGGCCCATAAGTACTTTTTGGAAATGTAGCGACGGTTTTGAATTGAACTCACTACTTCTTCGTGACGTATGAGGGATTTTGGCCATTTTTCTGAGAGAATGAGCAATTTTATATTTGGAACGATTGGATAGTCGGCGTAAGAAGAATTGAGCGTACCTTTTACACACAGTGTCCGTTTCGGGCCCATAAGGACTCTTTGGAAATGTAGCGACGGTTTTGAATTGAACTCACTACTTCGTGGTGACGTATGAGGGATTATTTGGAACGATTGGATAGTCGGCGTAAGAAGAATTGAGCGTACCTTTTACACACAGTGTCCGTTTCGGGCCCATAAGGACTCTTTGGAAATGTAGCGACGGTTTTGAATTGAACTCACTACTTCGTGGTGACGTATGAGGGATTATTTGGAACGATTGGATAGTCGGCGTAAGAAGAATTGAGCGTACCTTTTACACACAGTGTCCGTTTCGGGCCCATAAGGACTCTTTGGAAATGTAGCGACGGTTTTGGATTGAACTCACTACTTCGTCGTGACGTATGAGGGATTTTGGCCATTTTCTGAAAGAATAAGCAATTTAATATTCGGAACAATTGGATGGTCGGCGTAAGAAGAATTTAGCGTAACTTTTGCACACGGTGTCCGTTTTGGGCCCATAAGTACTTATTCGAAATGTAGCGACTGTTTTGGATTGAACTCACAACTTCGTCGTGACGTATGAGGGATTTTGGCCATTTTCTGAAAGAATGAGCAATTTTATATTTGGAACGATTGGATAGTCGGCGTAAGAAGAATTCAGCGTAACTTTTACACACGGTGTCCGTTTCGGGCCCATAAGTACTCTTTGGAAATGTAGCGACGGTTTTGGATTGAACTCACTACTTCGTCGTGACGTATGAGGGATTTTGGCCATTTTCTAAAAGAATGAGCAATTTTATATTTGGAACGATTGGATAGTCGGCGTAAGAAGAATTCAGCGTAACTTTTACACACGGTGTCCGTTTCGGGCCCATAAGTACTCTTTGGAAATGTAGCGACGGTTTTGGATTGAACTCACTACTTCGTCGTGACGTATTAGGATTTTGGCCATTTTCTAAAAGAATGAGCAATTTTATATTTGGAACGATTGGATAGTCGGCATAAGAAGAATTGAGCATAACTTTTGCACACGGTGTCCGTTTCGGGCCCATAAGTACTCTTTGGAAATGTTGCGACGGTTTTGGATTGAATTCACTACTT
>NW_019235242.1:0-2254 GCF_002742605.1 Olea europaea var. sylvestris
TACATGCAACATGTCTTCCAACTCCACATAATGTTGCAACTCTACTACATTGGTAATTTCCCTATTCAAACCATTCAAAAATCGTGTCATGGTAGCCTCTCGATCCTCTACCACATTAGCCCTAATCATGAGTATTTCCATCTCCTTATGGTAATCTTCTACACTTTTCGACCCTTGATATAGGCCTTGCAGTTTTTTATGGATATCTCGGTAATAGTGGCTAGGAACAAACCTCTTTCTCATCAATGACTTCAATTCTTCCCAAGTGCTAACGGGTCTTTCCCCACTCCTACGTTGTGAAGTAACCACTTGGTCCCACCATGAAATGGCATAGTCACTGAACTCTAAAACCGCTAACTTCACCTTCTTCTCCTTCGAATAATTATAACATTCGAAGATCATCTCAACCTTTCTCTCCCACTCCAGATATGCTTCGGGGTCACTCCTTCCTTTGAATGAAGGAATGGTCATCTTTATATTTCCTAGATTTCCATCCAACTCCTCCCCACGATCATTCTGACCCCGTTTATCGAACCTATCACCACTATTCCTCATCCTTCCCATCTCAACACCGTGAAATTCATCTTCGCCTAGTTCACTCCCATATCCATACTCTTCTCGCCTTTCCCTCCTAGGCTCCCATCTCTCCGGTCCACTGGCATTGGACACATCCACTCGATGCCCCCGACTAAGATTGGCCACCGATGTGTCTAACCTATTCATCCGAGCCTCTTGCTTCTCCAACCGTTCTCCCATATCTCCAAACACCCTTTGAAACATTTGCACCAAATCCTCCGATGCGTTGTTATTGTTCCCTTGTCGACTTGAGTTTGATTCTGCCCTTTTTGACATCCTAACACTAAAATTTTATTTAACTGCCTCACCAAAGTCACTCAGAAACACACAATGGCTTTTACCCTCTATTGAGCTCACCTCTCTGCCTTTTACCACTCAGTTCTTTCAACAATTGCTTCTAAGGACAATCAACGAACTCAATCAATCAATCAATCAATCTTGTAGAATTCTCAAACCGGATGTGACTCAAAGAATTGTAACAAAAGGACTCAAGGAAACTTCTAAAACTTTGACTTTGAATTGAAGGAATGGAATGAATCAATGTGTCCAGGCAACTGAGAAACGATATTGAATAACAAAATTGTTGGTATTTGACGGATCAATAATATGTAACAATTTTTTATTTTTTTATAACTGTACGGATGACCAGTACCGTACGATGAACAGTAACCTTTTATTTTTTTTATGATCCGGAATTCAATAACAAAACCAACGCAGAAAACGAAAACGAATTTGGACGAAAATTGACCTCGGGAAACAGAATATGAAGATTCTTTTTGACACTTTTTGGATCAAAGAATCAAGAAAACCTTCTAGACACAAGAACACAAGGAATTGAAAGGAAATAAAAAAAAACAAAGATATAACCTGATTAAATTGGAGCCAAAGCTCTGATACCAACTGATGCGAATCTCGTAGCAATAGAAACTACGAAACCCACAACTAGATTGATACGGAACCCAAGAACATCAATACTAATCCGGTTTTGGATCTTGAACCCCAATAATCGAACCACGAAACCTTAGATTAGCGAAGAATCTAAAACCCCTTGATTACAATCAATGAAACCCACAATCCGACGTCAAGAACGCTACAAGAAATCGATTCTTGATAAGTTCTAAGTTTGTCCAACGAAGAACAATCGATTGAAAGAAAATTTCTCTCTCTGTATTAATTTCAGCAAAAGTTTTTTTACATAATGAAAAGAGTTTCCTATTTATACTATGGCATAAAAAATGTCCAAATCAATCAAAATATGGTAATATTTTGATTTCACAAGAGTTCTACCAACATTAGAAGATTCGGGAAAAATAAAAAATAAAAACGAATTTTTTTCCCGCTTTTTGATCTATGCGGCCGCATAGATCATTTCTATGCGGTCGCATAGATCACTCCTCCCAGCCACATGTAGTTTCGATGGCCTTCTATGCGGCTGCATAGGCCGTTGAGCCTGCGGTCGCATAGACCAACTCCGTGCCGCCTTCGTCCCCTTTTATCTCGTCGATCCAAGTTCCTTCGGCCTTCGACCCCAACATGAAACTGGTTCCATTTGACCTCCCGAACATTGTTTCATCGATCATTTGCTTGACAAGCATTCCCATCGCTTCTTTCACTCGCTTCGTCCTCGATCGCGTCATCGGTCTGCCTTCGACTATCAATGGATCCTTTCCGTAACTCA
>NW_019235243.1:0-2253 GCF_002742605.1 Olea europaea var. sylvestris
GAACGTCACGACGAAGATGTGAGTTCAATCCAAAACGCTCGCTAGATTTTCGAAAAGTACTTATGGGCCCAAAACGGACACCGGTTGCAAAAGTTACGCTCAGTTCTTCGCATGCCGACAATCCAAATAAGCAAGTGCCCGTTCTTCGAAAAATAGCTTAAATCCCTCATACATCATGACGAAGCAATGAGTTCAATCTAAAACGGTCGCTACATTTTTGAAAAGTACATATGGGCCCAAAACGGACACCGTCTGCAAAAGTTACGCTCAATTCTTCGCATGCCGACAATCCAAATACGCAAGTGCTCATTCTTCGAAAAAAGGCTTAAATCCCTCATACATCATGACGAAGCGGTGAGTTCATTCCAAAATGGTTGCTACATTTTCGAAAAGTGCTTATTGGCCCAAAACGGACACTGTCTGCAAAAGTCACACTCAGTTCTTCGAACGCCGGCAATCCAAGCGTTGGAAATATGCAAGTACTCGATTGTCGAAAAATGGTCGAATCCTTCAAACTTCACGACGAAGTTGTGAGTTCAATCCAAAATGATCGTAATATTTCCAAAAAGTACTTATGGGCCCAAAACGGACACCGTCTGCAAAATTTAAGCTCAATTCTTCGCGTGCCGACAATCCAAATACGCAAGTGCTCGTTCTTCAAAAAATGGCCGTAATCCCTCATACGTCATGATGAAGCGGTGCGTTCAATCCAAAACGGCCGCTACATTTCCAAAAAGTACTTATGGGCCCAAAACGGACACCGTCTGCAAAAGTTATGCTCAATTCTCCGTGTGCCGACAATCCAAAAACCCAAGTGCTCGATCTTCGAAAAATGGTTGAAATCCCTCAAATGTCATGACGAAGTTGTGAGTTCAATCCAAAACGGTCGCTACATTTTCGAAAAGTACTTATGGGCCCAAAACGAACATCGTCTGCAAAATTCACGCTCAATTCTTCGAACGCCGGCAATCCAAGCGTTGTAAGTTTGCAAGTGCTCGTTCTTCGAAAAACTACCGAAATTCATCAAACGTCACGATGAAGTTTTGAGTACAATCCAAAACGGTCGCTACATTTCCGAAAAGTACTTATGGGCCCAAAACGAACACCGTCTGCAAAAGTTACGCTCAATTCTTCACATGCCGACAATCCAAATACACAAGTGCTCATTCTTTGAAAAATGGCTTAAATCTCTCATACGTCATGAAGAAGCGGTGAGTTCAATCCAAAACAGTCGCTACATTTTCGAAAAGTACTTATGGGCCCAAAACGGAAACCGTCTACAGAAGTCACGCTCAATTCTTCGAACGCCGGCAATCAAAGTGTTGTAAATATGCAAGTGCTCTTTTTTCAAAAAATGGTCGAAATCCCTCGAATGTCACGACGAAGATGTGATTTCAATCCAAAACGCTAGCTAGATTTTCGAAAAGTACTTATGGGCCCAAAACGGACACCGTCTGCAAGAGTTACGCTCAATTCTGCGTATGCCGATAATCCAAATACGCAAGTGCTCGTTCTTCGAAAAATGGCGAAAATCCCTCATATGTCATCATGAATTGGTGAGTTCAATCCAAAACGGTCGCTACATTTTCGAAAAGTACTTATGGGCCCAAAACGGACACCGTCTGCAAAAGTTATGCTCAATTCTTCGCATGCCGACAATCCAAATACGCAAGTGCTCATTCTTCCAAAAATGGCTTAAATCCCTCATACATCATGATGTAGCGGTGAGTCTAATCCAAAACGGTAGCTGCATTTCCGAAAAGTACTTATAGGCCCAAAACGGACACCGTTTGCAAAAGTCACTCTCAATTCTTCGAACGCCGGCAATCCAAGCGTTGAAAGTATGCAAGTGCTTGTTCTTCGAAAAACGGTCGAAATCTCTCAAACGTCACGACGAAATTGTGAGTTCAATCCAAAACAGTCGCTACATTTTCGAAAAGTACATATGGGCCCAAAACGGACACCGTCTGCAAAAGACACTCTCAATTCTTCAAACGTCGGCAATCCAAGCGCTGTAAGTATGCAAGTGCTCGTTCTTCAAAAAAAGGCCGAAATCTCTCAAATGTCACGATGAAATTGTGAGTTCAATCTAAAACGGTCGCTATATTTTCGAAAAGTACATATGGACCCAAAACGGACACCGTCTGCAAAAGTTACGCTCAATTCTTCTCATGCCGACAATCCAAATACGCAAGTGCTCATTCTTTGAAAAATGGCTTAAATCCCTCAGATGTCATGACGAAGCGGTGAGTT
>NW_019235244.1:0-1696 GCF_002742605.1 Olea europaea var. sylvestris
AAAACGGTTGCTACATTTACAAAAAGTACTTATGGTCCCAAAACGGGCACCTTGTGCAAAAGTTACGCTCAATTCTTCATACGTCGGCAATCCAAGCGTTCCAAATATGTAAGTGCTCACATTTTCGAAAAATGGCTGAAATCCCTCTTACGACACGACGAAGTTGTGAGTTAAATCCACTACGGTCGCTACATTTCCAAAAAGTACTTATAGTCCCAAAACGGACACCGTGTGCAAAAGTTACGCTAAATTCTTCGTACGCCGACAATCCAAGCGTTCCAAATATGCAAGTGCTCACTCTTTCAAAAAATGGCCGAAATCCCTCTTACGTCACGACGAAGTTGTGAGTTAAATCTACAACGATCGCTACATTTCCAAAAAGTACTTATGGTCCCAAAACGAACACCGTGTGCAAAAGTTACGCTAAATTCTTCGTACGCCGACAATCCAAGCGTTCCAATTATGCAAGTGCTCACTCTTTCAAAAATGGCCGAAATCCCTCATACGTCACGACGAAGTTGTGAGTTCAACCTAAAACTGTCACTACATTTCCAAAAAGTACTTATGGTCCTAAATCGGACACCGTGTGCAAAAGTTACGCTGAATTCTTCGTACGCCGGCAATCCAAGCGTTCCAAATATGCAGGTGCTCACTCTTTCGCAAAAAGGCCAAAATCCCTCATACGTCACGACGAAGTTGTGAGTTCAACCCAAAACGGTCGCTACATTTCCAAAAAGTTCATATGGTCCCAAAACGGACACCGGGTGCAAAAGTTACGCTCAATTCTTAGTACATCGACATTCCAAGCGTTCCAAATATGCAAGTGCTCATTCTTTCAAAAAATGGCTGAAATCCCTCATACATCACGATAAAGTTGTCAGTTAAATCCAAAACGGTCGCTACATTTCCAAAAAGTACTTATGGGCCCAAAACGGACAACGGGCGCAAAAGTTACGCTCAATTCTTGGTACGCCGACAATCCAAGCGTTCCAAATATGCAAGTGCTCATTCTTTCGAAAAATGGCCGAAATCCCTCATACGTCACGACGAAGTGGTGAGTTCAATCCAAAATGGTTGCTACATTTCGAAAAAGGACTTACGGGCCCAAAACGGACACCAGGTGCAAAAATTTCACTCAATTCTTCATACGTCGACAATCCAAGCGTTCCAAATATGCAAGTGCTCATTCTTTCGAAAAATGGCCGAAATCCCTCATACGTCACGACGAAGTTGTGAGTTAAATCCTAAACGGTCGCTACATTTCCAAAAAGTACTTATGGTCCCAAAACGGACACCGGGTGCAAAAGTTGCGCTCAATTCTTCGTACATCGACAATCCAAGCGTTCCAAATATGCAAGTGCTCATTCTTTTGAAAAATGGCCGAAATCCCTCGTACTTCACGATGAAGTTGTGAGTTCAATCCAAAACGGTCGCTACATTTCCAAAAAGTACTTATGGACCTAAAATGGACACCGTCTGCAAAAGTTACGCTCAATTCTTCGTACGCCGACAATCAGAGCATTCCAAATATACAAGTGCTCACACTTTTGAAAAATGGCCAAAATCCCTCATACTTCACGACGAAGTTGTGAGTTCAACTCAAAACGGTCGCTACATTTCCAAAAAGTACTTATGGTCCCAAAACGGACACCGGGTGCAAAAGTTGAGCTCAATTCTTCGTACGTCGACAATCCAA
>NW_019235244.1:1706-2253 GCF_002742605.1 Olea europaea var. sylvestris
GTACGTCGACAATCCAAGCGTTCCAAATATACAAGTGCTCACTCTTTTGAAAAATGGCCGAAATCCCTCATACGTTACGAAGAAGTTGTGAGTTAAATCCTAAACGGTCGCTACATTTCCAAAAAGGACTTACGGGCCCAAAACGGACACCGGGTGCAAAAGTTACGCTCAATTCTTTGTACCCGACAATCCAAGCGTTCCAAATATGCAAGTGCTCACACTTTCGAAAAATGACCGAAATCCCTGATATGTAACGAGGAAGTGGTGAGTTCAATCCAAAACGGTCGCCACATTTCCAAAAAGTACTTATGGTCCCAAAACGGACATCGTGTGCAAAAGTTAAAATCAATTTTTCGTACGCCGGCAATCCAAGCGTTCCAGATATGCAAGTTCTCACTCTTTCGAAAAATGGCCAAAATCCCTCATACGTCACGACGAAGTTGGGAGTTCAATCCAAAACGGTTGCTACATTTCCAAAAAGGAATTACGGGGCCAAAACGGACACTGGGTGCAAAAGTTACGCTCAATTCTTCGTACGTCGACAATC
>NW_019235245.1:0-2253 GCF_002742605.1 Olea europaea var. sylvestris
TTCTAATTTCAAGATAACTTCGAGTTATTTCATTTTTGGCGAATTACTAGTCCAATTCGATTGGAATCGAGCCAATGAAAAGTTGCTTTTGATTTCGTGATAACTTTGGGTTTTTTATTTTTGGGGAATTGCTTGTCTAATTAGATTGGAATCGAGGCAATGAAAAGTGACTTTTGATTTCATGATAACTTCGGGTTTGTTCGTTTTTGGCGAATTGCTAGCCCAATTCGATTGGAATCGAGCCAACGAAAAGTAGTTTTGGATTTCAAGATAACTTCGGGTTAATTCATTTTTGGCAAATTGCAAATCTAATTCGATTGGAATCGAGCCAATTAAAAGTGGTTTTTGATTTTATGATAACTTTGGGTTTGTTTGTTTTTGGCGAATTGCTTGACTAATACGATTGGAATTGGGCCAATGAAAAGTGGTTTTTGATTTCAAGATAACTTTGGGTTTGTTCATATTTGGCGAATTTCTAGTCTATTTCGATTGGACTCAAGCCAATGAAAAGTGATTTTTTATTTCAAGATAACTTCGAGTTAATTCGTTATTGGCGAATTGTTAGTCTAATTGATTGGAATCGAGCCAATTAAAAGTAGTTTTTGCTTTCATGATAACTTCGTGTTTGTTCGTTTTTAGCGAATTGCTTGACTGATACGATTTGAATGGAACCAATGAAAAGTGGTTTTTGATTTCATGATAACTTCGGGTTTGTTCATTTTTGGCGAATTGCTAGTCCATTTCGATTGGAATCGAGCCAATGAAAAGCGATTTTTGACGTCATGATAACTTCGGGTTTGTTCATTTTTGGCGAATTGCTAGACTAATTCGATTTGGATCGAGACAATGAAAAGTGATTTTTGATTTCATGATAACTTCTGGTTTGCTCTTTTCTTGGTAAAATGCTAGTCTAATTCGATTGGAATCGAGCTAATGAAAAGTCATTTTTGATTTCAAGATAACTTTTGGTTTCTTCATATTTGGCGAATTGCCAGTCTATTTCGATTGGAATCGAGCAAATGAAAAGTGGTTTTGGACTTTACGATAACTTCGGGTTTGTTCATTTTTGGCGAATTGCTAGACTAATTCGATTGGAATGAAGACAATGAAAAGTGGTTTTTGATTTCATGATAACTTCGGGTTTGTTCTTTTCTTGGGGAAATGCTAGTCTAATTCGATTGGAATCAAGCCAATGTAAAGTGGTTTTTGATTTCATGATAACTTCAGGTTAATTAATTTTTTACGAATTGCTAGTCTAATTCGTTTGGAATCGAGCCAATGAAAAGTGGCTTTTGATTTCAAGATAACTTTCGGTTTGTTCGTTTTTGGCGAATTGCTAGTCCAATTCGATTGGAATCGAGCCAATGAAAAGTGGCTTCTGATTTCGAGATAATTTTGAGTTTGTTCGTTTCTGGCGAACTGCTAGTCCAATTTGATTGGAATCGAGCCAATGAGAAGTTGCTTTAGATTTCACGATAACTTCGTGTTTGTTCATTTTTGGCGAGTTACTAGTCCAATTCGATTGGAATTGAGCCAATGAAAAGTTGCTTTTGATTTTATGATAACTTCGAGTGTGTTCATTTTTGGGGAATTGCCTGTCTAATTCGATTGAAATCGAGCCAATGAAAAGTGTCTTTTGATTTCAAGATAACTACGGGTTTGTTCATTTTTGGCGAAATGCGGTTTAATTCGATTGGAATCAAGCCAATGAAAAGTGGGTTTTGATTTCATGATTACTTCGGGTTTGTTCATTTTTGGCGAATTGCTAGTCTAATTCGATTGGAATCGAACCATTGAAAAGTAGCTTTTGATTTCATTATAACTTCTGGTTTGTTCATTTTTGGAGAAGTACTAGCCTATTTCGATTGGAATCGAGCCTATGAAAAGTGGTTTTTGATTTTATGATAACTTTAGGCTTGTCCCTTTTTGGCGAATTGCTAGTCTACTTCGATTGGAATCGAGCCAATGAAAAGTGATTTTTAATTTCATGATAACTTCGAGTTTGTTCGATTTTGGCGAATTGCTAATCTAATTCGATTGGAATCGAGCTAACGTAAAGTAGTTTTTGATTCCATGATAACTTCGGGTTCGTTTATTTTTGGTGAATTACTAGTCCAATTCGATTGGAATCGAGCCAATGAAAAGTTGTTTTTGATTTCATGATAACTTTGGGTTTGTTCATTTTTGAGGGAATTGCTTGTCTAATTTGATTGGAATCGAGCCAATGAAAAGTGACTTTTATTTCATGATAAC
>NW_019235246.1:0-2253 GCF_002742605.1 Olea europaea var. sylvestris
TTTCCCTTTTTTTATTTTTTATTTTATGTACTGTTTGTATCTGATTTTCTGTCACAATCTTCAATTTCAGGCTCCTCTTTCTCAAATATACGAAATCAAATGACCCATAGAACTGAGGCCGCTTCAAGCTATTCCGAGTCTTTTAAAAGGTGAAGTTGGAGCTTCTCACATTAACCTCAGCCTCCCGAACAAATCATTAGACGATGGATTTTTAGACATGTCGCCCAGGACACGAAATGCAGGTATGTGCCCTGTTGTTGTTTGCTGCACGTTTTCCCTTTTTTTTTGAAACCGTGCTCTATTTCTTGTAGGTTTTCCGAGCATCCCTGAAGAACTAAATTTCTCCGTGAGTCCAAACTTTTTGCAAGATCAGACTGGCGAGAATGACGGACGAATCAATGCACTTCAAGGAATAGATGGTATTAATGATTCTCATGACCTTCTTTGCAAATATCCAAGCACATCAATGGAGGTACTTTGGTGCATATCATGGACTATTTTAATGCTGAAGATGAAGTAAATTCAGGGACTGTGAGAGCTAACATTTCAGAGGTCAATAGTGGAGTTCCTGTCGTTCCATCTTCGGTGGCTTTAGTCAGTATTCCACCTTCACAAACAAATAATCATCAGGCTGCACCAATTTGTTCTTTCATGTCTGGTTCTCCACTCGGAATTACCCAAGAGTCTCCTTATCTAAAGGCTGCTCTGCAAGAAGCTATGAATAATTACCTCCAGAAATGTTTTAAGGATGTCTTAAAGTATGGATTCTCCAATATTAGATCTTGGTGGGATGAAAATAATTTAATTCTTCAGAATGTGATTACCAACTCATTCCACGCAGACCCAGCACCTTTGATGAAATGCATGGATGTGTTTCTGAAAAAATTGACTCTTACTTGTCTGAAAGAAAGCAGCACTTGGATTGTCCAACCGTTGAAGAAAAGGCGGAGGAGTTGAAACTTTTGAACATTCAGCTGGAAGTAAAGGATTCCACGTGTTCTTCGTTAAGAGGCAAAATTAGTGAGTTAACCTTTGAGCTAGATAGATTTCGTGGTGAATTTCAAGCCCAAGAGGAAGACAAAAGTATGATTGGAACCAAGAAGGCAGCATTGGAAGAAGCACAGACAAGAGTTGTCACTAGCATAGCATCCATTGACCAGAAAAGGAAGACCCTTGAAGATAGTTTTCTGTGAGTGATCAATGGCGAGTGATCCTGATGAAGTCATGAATTTCTGATCTTTTTTTTAAAATCATATTGTTTGAATTTTGATTGACTATTTTTATTTGGATGAACTTTTCTTTTTCATGTTTCTTATTTTTTTTTTTTACAGCAATTGATAAACAAATTGAATGAATTTATTAGTTGTGACTAAACTTGAATTTATAATTTATTCAAGCTGCCTACGTACCCAAACGGGATCAAGTCGAACGTAGTTCATTACAAGAACACAATTTATTTTTATTTTTTTGTACAATGAAAAATTTAAAAATAAAGAACTTTAGACGTAAAAATGCTTTAAAAATTTTCCATTGATAGGTCTGATTTGCAATCCATCTTTGTCAACGATTTTATACGCTCCATTAGTGAATGCATGAGAAACAAGAAATGGATCATCCCATTTAGGTTGGAACTTGCCCCTATTTTTCTTGTGATTATGATTGGCCTGCGCACGAAAAATACCAGATCTCCAACTTGAAATGATCTTGGTCGCACCTTTTTGTTGAAAGACTTGGTCATTCGAGCTTGATAGTACTCTAGATGCATTTGTACTTCCAACCTCTTCTCATCCAAAGCTTCTAATTCTTCCAATAGAAGGCGGGCATTTTCTTCAGTTGTCAAACTTTCTTGAATAGCAATTCGAAGTGACGAAATTTGACACTCTACGGGAAGGACAGCTTCTACCCCATATACTAAGGCATAAGGAGTGGCTTGTGTTGGAGTCCGATAAGTAGTTCGATAAGCCCATAAGACTTCACTGATTTTCTCATGCCAATCTCTTTTTGATTTGGAGACAACCTTTACAGCAGACTGCATAGTGTTTTGTTGAATGCCTCTGCCAATCCATTAGCTCCCGCCTTGTACATGGACGAGTTATACTGTTTGAATCCAAACTTTACACATAAATTGTTTATGTGGCTATTGCAAAATGGCTTGCCATTATCAGTTATAATATGTCGCGGGACACCATATCGATAAATGATTTGGATACAAATTAAATCTGTGACATTTTCTTTCTTTAATTCTTTTAATGG
>NW_019235247.1:0-2252 GCF_002742605.1 Olea europaea var. sylvestris
TCTAAGGCTATTCTCAAGTGCTCTTCATGTTGCTCCTTACTCTTGGAATATATCAGAATGTCATCGATGAAAACTATGACAAATTTATCCAAGTATTGATGAAACACTCGATTCATCGGGTCCATAAACACTGCAGGTGCATTGGTTAGCCCAAATAGCATCACCGTAAACTCGTAGTGTCCATATCGAGTTCTAAAAGCTGTCTTAGATATATCCTTTGTCTCTACTTTCAGTTGATGGTATCCCGATCGTAAGTCGATCTTGGAAAATACCTTAACTCCTTTTAGTTGATCTAACAGATCCTTGATCCTCGGGAGTGGATACTTATTTTTGATGGTTAATCGATTTATCTCCCTATAATCGATACACATTCTCATGCTTCCATATTTCTTCTTTACAAACAACACCGACGCACCCCATGAAATACGCTTGGTCGTATGAAGCCCATATCTAGGAGTTCTTGCAACTGCTTCTTTAATTATTGTAGTTCCTTCGGGACCATTGGGTATGAAGCCTTAGATACTAGTGCCGCCCCGGGAATTAGGTCTGTGGTGAATTCCACTTGTCTATCGGGTAGAATACCAGATAGATCTTCTGGAAACACACATCTTCAACCGTTATCGTCTCTTGTTTCCCTCCTGAGATACTTACTAGATATCCTTGACATGTTTCTTTTCTCAACATCTTCTCAGCTTGTAAAGCCGATACTAGTCGAATAAGGGGTTTCGTCTTCATTCCAAGGAACAAAAATGGTTCATCTCCTAGTTTCTGAAATGATACTTCCATTTCCTTACATCGAATGGTGGCGTAATTACAACCTAACCAATCCATGCCTAGTATTATATCAAAATCCTTCATTTCTATCATGTATAGGTTCGCTTCCATTGGTTTTCCCTCAACTTCGATACTTACTGACTTGACTATTCTATCAGTATTCAAAGGGTTGCCCGAAGGAATACTAACTTCTAATGTACCTTCCGACTTATCACAGGTAATACTAGATTTAGCCATAAAAGTTGTTGAAGCAAAGGAGTGTGTAGTTCCTGAATCAAACAATACATAAGCAGGTGTATTGGCTATCAGTAGAGTACCTTCTATGACATTAGAGTTTTCCTCTGCATCCTGTTGAGTCAATGCAAAAACTCGTGCTTTCCCTTTCTGGTTCTGGTCGCTGTTATCATCCTTCTTTTGGGTATGTGTGGGACAATCCCTAATGATATGTCCTGGCTTGCCACATCGAAAACAGACATTTTTCCCTTATAAGCACTCGCCACGATGTGTCCTTCCGCACTTAGAACAGGGCGCAATAATCGGCACCATGCTTTTGCTGGCACTGGCTCCGCCATTAGCTTTCTTGTTCTGCCACTTGCCTTTTCCCTTATCCTGGCCATTTCATTTCCTCTTTCCCATGTTACCATTGTCCGGTTGATTGAACAGTTGACAATGTTGTTCGGCGCTAGTCTTCTGGTACCAAATAGTATAAGCTCTTTCCAGCATTTCACGGTATGTTGTTAAGCTATGGGACATAAGTATCATGCTTATATCTGAGTTCAGCCCTTGTTCAATCCTTCGTACCTTCTTATCCTCCGTATCCACCAGATGTGAAGCATACCTTGAAAGTTGATCAAACTTCCTCTCATACTCAGACATAGTCTTTTGCTTGAGTTGGAGGAATTCACTTTCTTTGTGATCCCTCAAGGACCAGGGAAAGTACTTGTCCATTACTTCCCCTTTGAATTGCTCCCAAGTCAATTTTGTTTGTTGCTCAGGGGTCCTTGTCCTTAACATTGAGTCCCACCAGTGACTTGCATCACCGGAGAACATGAACTCAGCACACTGGATTTTCTGAGCGTCCGTGCACCCTATCAATGGGAATATATGCTCCAACTTGCGAAGCCACTCCTCGGCTACAAGTGGATCAGCTGCTCCGTTGAAGGTAGGGGGCTTGTGCCTTCGAAATTGCTCGACCACTGAAGCATGGTTTGGAACATTAGGAGCTAGTGATAGGGGTTGAGCTTGGTTCGGGTTTTGCTTGCCTAGGTCTTAAACCGCTCGGAGGAGGTCTCTTATCAAGTTTTAGTTTGCGCGGGCCATTTCAAGGATTTAAATCTAATCCCTATAAGTCCTACGGATCTTCTTTAGTGGAGCTTCATTTTTGAAGGAATCTTTCGCCTCAGGTCCGGACTCTATGTCCATCTCAACCTGTGGCTCAAGCTCAGGATCATTCTCTAAATCATCCTCGGGTTCTTCTT
>NW_019235248.1:0-2252 GCF_002742605.1 Olea europaea var. sylvestris
ATTACGCCGGGGGAAATTTCTTCATTTTTCGCGATGGTGTCGGAATGGGTTGAAATTTTGCGGGTTGACTGGAAACAAAAACTGCGCCGTGGGCAATTTCGTCATTTTTCGCGATCGTGTCTGAATGGGTAGAAATTTGGCTGGTTGACTGGAAGCAAAAATCGCGCCGGGGGCAATTTCGTCATTTTTCTTGATGGTGTCGAAATGGGCTAAAATTTGGCAGGTTGATCGGAAGCAGAAACCGCGCCTGGGGCTATTTCGTCATTTTTCGCGACGGTGTCGGAATGGGCTAAAATTTGACAGGTTGATCGGAAACAAAAACAGCGCCGGGGGCAATTTCGCCATTTTTCGCGACAGAGTCGGAATGGGCTCAAAGTTGACAGGTTGATCTGAAACAAAAACCGCGCCGGGGCCAATTTAGCCATTTTTCGCGACGGAGTCGGAAAGGGATCGAATTTGACAGGTTGATCGGAAACAAAACCGCGCCAGGGGCGATTTCGTCATTTTTCGCGACGGTGTCGGAATGGGCTAAAATTTGACAGGTTGATCGGAAACAAAAACAGCGCCGGGGGCAATTTCGCCATTTTTCGCGACAGAGTCGGAATGGGCTCAAAGTTGACAGGTTGATCTGAAACAAAAACCGCGCCGGGGACAATATCGTTATTTTTCGCGACGGTGTCGGAATGGGCTAAAATTTGACAGGTTGATCGGAAACAAAAACAGCGCCGGGGGCAATTTCGCCATTTTTCGCGACAGAGTCGGAATGGGCTCAAATTTGACAGGTTGATCTGAAACAAAAACCGCGCCGGGGCCAATTTAGCCATTTTTCGCGACGGAGTCGGAAAGGGATCGAATTTGACAGGTTGATCGGAAACAAAATCGCGCCAGGGGCGATTTCGTCATTTTTCGCGACGGTGTCGGAATGGGCGAAAATTTTGCAGGTTGACTGGAAACAAAAACCGCGATGAGGGCAATTTCGTCATTTTTCGAGACGGTGTCGGAATGGGCTGAAATTCGACTGGTTGACTGAAAGAAAAAATCGCGCCTGGGGCAATTTCGTCATTTTTCACGACGGTGTCGGAATGGGCTAAAATTTGACAAGTTTATCGGAAACAAAAACAACGCCAGGGGCAATTTCGTCATTTTTCGCGATGGAGTCGGAATGGGCTCAAATTTGACAGGTTGATCTGAAACAAAAAATCGCGCCAGGGGCAATTTAGTCATTTTTCGCGACGGAGTCGGAAAGGGATCAAATTTGGCAGGTTGATCGGAAACAAAAATCTCGCCAGGGGCGATTTCGTCATTTTTCGCGACGGTGTCGGAATGGGCGGAAATTTTGCTGGTTGGCAGGAAACAAAAATCGCACTGAGGTATATTTCGTCATTTTTCGCGAAGGTGTCGGAATGGGCTGAAATTCGACAGGTTGACTGGAAGAAAAAATCTCGCCGGGGGCAATTTCATCATTTTTCGCGACGGTGTCGGAATGGGCTAAAATTTGACAGGTTGATCGTAAACAAAAATCGCTCCAGGGGCAATTTCGTTATTTTTCGCGACGGTGTCGGAAAGGGCTAAAATTCGACTGGTTGACTGGAAGCAAAAATCGCGCCGGGGGCAATTTCGTCATTTTTCGCGACGGTGTCGGAATGGGCTGAAATTTGGCTTGTTGATCGGAAACAAAAATCGTGCCAGGGGCAATTTCGTCATTTTTCGCGATGGTGTCGGAATGGGCTGAAATTTGACAGGTTGATCGGAAACAAAAATCGCGCCGGGGCAATTTCGTCATTTTTCGCGACTGTGTCGGAATGGGCTAAAATTTGACAGGTTAATCGGAAAAAAACCGCGCCAGGGGCAATTCTGTCATTTTTCGCAACGGTGTTGAATGGCCTGAAATTTCGCTGGTTTTTTTCCGGAATGGGCTAAAATTTGACAGGTTGATCGAAAGCAAAAATCGCGCCTAGGGCAATTTCGTCATTTTTCGCGACGGTTTCGGAATGGGCTAAAATTTGACAGGTTGATCGAAAACAAAAACAACGCCGAGGACAATTTCGTCATTTTTCGCGACGGAGTCGGAATGTGCTCAAATTTGACTGGTTGATCTGAAACAAAAAAAGCGCCAGGGGCAATATCGTCATTTTTCACGACGGTGTCGGAATGGGCTAAAATTTCGCTGGTTGACGGGAAACAAAAATTGCGTGGGGGGCAATTTCGTCATTTGTCGAAATGGGCTAAAATTCGACAGGTTGATCGGAAAC
>NW_019235249.1:0-2252 GCF_002742605.1 Olea europaea var. sylvestris
AATGGGCAAAAATTTGACTGGTTGATCGGAAAAAAATCGCTCCAGGGGCAATTTCGTCATCTTTCGCGACTGTGTCGGAATGTTCTAAAATTTGACAGGTCGATCGGAAACAAAAAACCGCGTCGGGGGCAATTTCGTCTTGTTTCGCGACTGTGTCGGAATGGGCTAAAATTTGACTGGTTGATCGGAAACAAAAATCGAGCCGGGGGCAATTTCGGCATTTTTCGCGACTGTGTCGGAATGGGCTAAAATTTGACTGGTTGATCGGAAATAAAAACCGCGCCGGGGGCAATTTCCTCATTTTTCGCGGCTGTGTCGGAATGGGCTAAAATTTGATAGGTTGATCGGAAACAAAAACCGCGCCGGGGGCAATTTCGTCATTTTTCGCGACTGTATCAGAATGGGCTAAAATTTGACTGGTTGATCGGAAACAAAAAGTCGCACCGCGGGCAATTTCGTTATTTTTCGCGACTGTGTCGGAATGGGCAAAAACTTGACAGGTTGATCGGAAACAAAAAATCGCACCGGGGGCAATTTCGTTATTTTTCACGACTGCGTCGGAAAGGGCTAAAATTTAATAGGTTGATCGGAAACAAAAATCGCGCCGGGGGCAATTTCGACATTTTTCGCGACGATGTCGGAATCGGCTAAAATTTGACTGGATGATCGGAAAAAAATCGCGTCGGGGGCAATTTCGTCAGTTTTCTCGACTGTGCTGGAATGGGCTTAAATTTGGCAGGTCGATCGGAAATAAAAATCGCGCCGCGGGCAATTTCATCATTTTTCGCGACTGTGTCGGAATGGGCTAAAATTTGACATGATGATCGGAAAAAAAATCGCGCCGTGGGCAATTTCGTCATTTTTTGCGTCTGTGTCGGAATGGGCTCAAATTTGACAGGTTGATCGGAAACAAAAATCGCGTCGGGGGCAATTTCGTCATTTTTCGCAGCTGTGTCGAAATTGGCTATAATTTGACAGGTTGATCGGAAACAAAAATCGCGCCGGGGGCAATTTCGTCATTTTTTGCGACGGTGTCGGAATCGGCTAAAATTTGACTGGTTGATCGGAAACAAAAATCGCGCCGGGGGCAATTTCGTCATTTTTCTTGACTGTGTCGGAATGGGCTGAAATTTGGCAGGTTGATCGGAAATAAAAATCGCGCCAGTGGCAATTTCGTCATTTTTCTCGACTGTGTTGGAATGGGCAAAAATTTGATTGGTTGGTCGGAAACAAAAATCGCTCCTGGGGCAATTTCGTTATTTTTCGCGACTGTGTCGGAATCGGATGAAATTTGATAGGTTGATCGGAAACAAAAAATCGCGCGCGGGGCCAATTTCGTCATTTTTCGCGACTGTGTTGGATAAATTTTGATCGGTTGATCGGAAACAAAAATCGCGCCGGGGGCAATTTCGTCATTTTTCGCGACTGTGTTGGAACGAGCTCAAATTTGACAGGTTGATTGGGAAAGAAAATCGCGCTGGGGGTAGTTTTGTCATTTTTCGTAACTGTATCGGAATTGGCTAAAATTTGATAGGTTGATCGAAAACAAAAATCGCGCCGGGGGCAATTTCGACATTTTTCGCGACGGTGTCAGAATGGGCTAAAATTTGATTGGTTGATCAGAAAAAAATTCGTCGGGGGCAATTTCGTCAGTTTTCTCGACTGTGTTGGAATGGGCTGAAATTTGACAGGTTGATCGGAAATAAAAATCGTGCCGGAGGCAATTTCGTCATTCTTCTAGACTGTGTCGGAATGGGCTAAAATTTGACTGGTTGATCGGAAACAAAAACCCCACCAGGGGCAATTTCGTCATGTTTCGCGACTGTGTCGGAATGGGCTAAAATTTGACAGGTTGATTGAAAACAAAAATCGAGCCGGGGGCAATTTCGGCATTTTTCGCGACAGTGTCGGAATGGGCTCAAATTTGACAGGTTGATTGGGAACAAAAACCGCGCCGGGTGAATTTCGCCATATTTCGCAAATATGTCGGAATTGACTAAAATTTAACAGGTTGATCGAAAACAAAAATCGCGCCGGGGGCAATTTCATCATTTTTCGCGACATTGTCAAAATCGACTAAAATTTGACTGGTTGATCGGAAACAAAAATCGCGCCGAGGGCAATTTCGTCATTTTTCGCGGCTGTGTCGGAATGGACTAAAATTTGATTGGTTGATCGGAAACAAAAATCGCGCCGGGGGCAATTTCGTCATTTTTCGCGACTGTCTCGGAATGGGCTAAAATTTGACTTGT
>NW_019235250.1:0-2123 GCF_002742605.1 Olea europaea var. sylvestris
TATTACGTTAACATTTCAAATTTCCTATAACAATGTCATAATCTAAAGGATGATACTAGTTGTACATAATTTTTTGTACATTGGGGTATCCATACACTCACATGGGGTGGGATCCACTCAAATAAAATATTCGAGCACAGGCCACACCCCATGTGAGTGTGAGACTACAAAGAATTATGTACACCAAGCAAATCCTAATCTAAAACTGAGTCAAGGTAAAATATTGCTATGCAAAAATGTGCAATTGAATGAAAAACAAAAATTGAAGGCAAAATTTATCTTGAAGAGACAGGCTAACAAAGTGCTAGGCAATCACTGCCCTCCCAACATATCTCGGAAGCTTCACTGATCGGAGGAGTACTATAAAAAGTACACAAGATTTTAGCTTTTGCCTCTTCTTTGGTCCCGTCTAGTTCTGTATATGTTAATTGCACTTTGCGTACACTCCAACAGTCTAAGAGCGGTGATCAGCACCACCTGATCATTTCCTAACCCGATGCTTATCGAATTGCTAATCTGGTCACTCTTTAACCCAAATACTAACCAGCACCACCTGACCATTTCCTAACTCCATACTTCCAGAATTGTTAATCTGGGCAACTCTTTAACCTGAATTCTAACCTGCTCACCCCTAATCGCTCCAGTCCCCACCATACAGAAACAAAAATGACAAATTCCAACCAGCAAGCAATTTTGGACAACTCAACTGCTACATGATTGTGCGGTGCACTCTGCTTTATCTCTTGTATCCCCATTCAAAGAAAAGAATTTGTGATTCGATCTTCTACAGGTAATTATTAGAAACGCCTCTCTTTCCCTTTCTAAGCAAAAAATAATAACTGAAATGAATTCATGGAGATCGTGCATAACGCACTCATTCGACACAGAAAATTTTGTGGGACGATTCCGTGTAAACCTAAATCACAGAGTGGATTGCTTTTCATTTTCCACATACCAATTGCCACTAATAGACTAGTTCATTAAGACCGATGATTTATCAAATGGTGATGACAAGTTCATACACATTTAACAAAATTACACACATAAACACAGATAGAGAAAGAGATAGAAGCATGCATACCGATCTTTCTGGTATTGGTGTTGGTGAAGAGATACATGAGAAGGTGAACAGTTCTTAGGCTAAAACTCTGATTATACGAAGATAGCGCCCGCTGGAGCTCCTTATCATCTATAAGCCCACTGCCATCCTGATCGGCTACCTGGAAGCAAGCAATCACGTTGGGATCGGTGCCAGGAGGGAACGTGGAGGGCACGAGTGAGGCAAACGGGCTACTTCCATACGGAGCAGAAGGCGGTGGAGCAGGGTAGCCGCCGTAGTGCTGAGGTGCGCCATAGGGAGCCGAGGGCTGACCATGTGCATGGGGGTTGTCTTTTGGAGGTTTGTTGGGAGGAGCTGAGGGAGCGGAGTATGGCGTCCCTACAGGTGCGTAGGCTGAGGATTGGCCTGGTTGTGGCGGCCCTGATGCCGGAGCACCGTAGGGGGCGGAGGAATAGTTCTGAGAAGGCGGTGCGCTGTAAGGGTAGCCTGAAGGATAATTATGGTAACCTGACATGTTTGTGCAGAGAGAGTGAGAGACTACTCTGTGCTTGGAGACGTCGATATTTATAGCGGGATATGAAATTTGGGTTTTGAATTGAGAAATATTGCTAATTTGCCACTGGCGACTATCTACTTTGAACAAATTGCACTACTGGTCCTCAATTTATTATTACAGAAGCCAGATGATCTTCTACTTCTAGAAAAGAGTTGGCCGGTCGAAAGACTTCCGTCACAATTAGTCTTCAATGAACGATGGTGTCTAAGTTTTCATCAAGTTATTTTGTGATACTCGTAGAAATATGTCTAACTCTACTTTTTTGGACACTAATAAAGGTAACAAAAATCCTAGCTTCTATAATTGCACATGCAAAATTTGTGCGACAATTCAATAGAGCTTTAGGAAACTTTTATGATTAACCGTCAGCTATGCAACAGTTAAAGATTAATTCCTTGTTTGATTCTTATTATTTTCAAAATATATTGTGAAGACTTGGGGTCCATCTTAATAAGGTCAACCTTATTAAGAGGAGTGTCCCAATTCTTTATATATTGGTCATTATTT
>NW_019235250.1:14349-15663 GCF_002742605.1 Olea europaea var. sylvestris
AACAAATCCTTAAAGGATTTATCAATGCTACCCCTACTCCTGCATCTTTAGAGGTTTTCGATCCATCGAAATATAAAATCCAAAGTTTTAATTCGAAGGAATTGATCGCTAACTTAATTTTTTCAGGCATATCAAGCATCGATGTTCGGCCAGAAAATTAGTCAAAACCTGATTTTTGACTACCTTTTGGGGTACGTATTGTACTTCGAATTCTAATAAGACTAATGTCCAAAGGCCTACCATTTGGTGCAAAATAGGGCGAGAGAACATATACTTAACCAAATTTACTTTATAAATTAAATAAACGGTTACGGGCCGTAAATAAGCCCTTAATTTTGTACATGTGAAATACAATGTAAGACATAATTTTTCAATGGCAGAATAATTATATTCACATTTTGTTAACCGTCTACTCAAGTAGTAAATCGCCCTTTCTTCACCAAATTGGTCTTCCTGCGCGACCATTCCCACTATTGATTCTTCTTCAACTGATACATACACTTTCATTGGCCGTCCTTGGATTGGTGACACCAACACTGGTGGACTTGATAAATATATCTTTAGGCTTTCAAAAGCCTTATGATGCTCTTCTTTCTAGACGAATTCGTCCTGATTTTTTAACTTTAAAAGCGGCGAAAAAACTTTAGTTCGCCCTGCACAGTTAGAAATAAAGCGTCTTAAAAAGTTTACTTGGCCTAGAAACCTTTGCAATTCTTTTTTGTTGCTAGGTGGTTTAGCCTCTAAAATGGCATTCGCTTTATTTTTATCAAATTCAATCCCCATTTTGTGTACTAAGAAACCAAGAAAATTATCTGCATTAACATCAAATGCACATTTCAAGGGATTCAACTTTAGTTTATATTGCTTTATTCGCTCAAATGAACATCTTAATTGTTCAAAATGGTCGTCTTCTTTAACGGATTTGACCACTATATCATCTACATACACTTTAACAAACTTGCCTATCATATCATGAAAGATCAAATTTATTGCCCTTTGATAAGTTGCTCCTGCAATTTTCAGGCCGAAAGGCATAACTACCTATTCAAAACATCCTAGAGACCCAGGGCATCTAAAGGCAGTTTTGTGTATATCTTCCTCAACTATGTAACTTTGATTGTATCCTGAAAACCCATCCATGAAGGAATACATTACATGTCCGGCAGTCAAGTCTACTAAAGAATCTACCGTGGGCATTGGATATTCATCTTTAGGTGTGGCTATGTTTAGATTCCTAAAGTCTATGTACACTCTTAGTTTACCATTCATTTTTAATACCGGCACGATATTGGACAACCATTCAACATATCTGGC
>NW_019235250.1:19110-38086 GCF_002742605.1 Olea europaea var. sylvestris
GTCACCACTTTGCAGTGTGAATCGCCCTATGTGACACCTCTCATAAACCGGTAAACAGTGAGAATTCTAGCATTTTATACCCTCTAGGCCACGGATATGCTTGGTCTATCCAATCAGGATATAGCTTTGTGTAAGTTAGCCTAATGACAGGACGTACTCCGAAATACATCTGGTCCTGTACGATTTTCATAATCTGATTCCTCAACATGACGTTGGGGTCATATGGAATCCCTACAGGTTGGTTGACCGGTTGATTTGCTTGAGGCCTGATGTTTGGTCCTTAATTGTGAACAAAGTTACTATGATTTGGGCCATTGTTACCATTAGCCTAAACATTTATTCCCTCATTAACACGTGGGGTATTCTGCCCATTATTTAGGACATTATCTCTTACATTTGGATTACCCCCTAAATTAGACGTACCAATACCACTATTCTGATTTGGTATTGCACCACCCCGTGGTTTGAAGTAGAGGGATTAAGAGATGGTTCTACCCCTTGATTTAAACTTAGGACTGGGGGATTATGTCCCACAATTGTCCTAGTTTGAAGGTGGTTCGTAAGAGGCACAACTGGCTGACAAATTTGACCTACCAACTTATTCATTATTTCGTTCAAAGTATTCAGTTGTTTGGCCATGTTGTCATAATGTGCATTCCCATTCTGGGTAAATCTTTTCATATTATGAATACTTCGTAGATTTATCTGTTCAACGACATATTGTGTGAGTTTTCTGAGTAATGCACGCATGGTTTGAGGACTCAACTCTGTCATTGGTTCATAGCGACTGTGATTGCTCTGATCCTGTCCATCTGTTCTGAAGAGCTATTCTGCTCTTTATATCGATCGATCACAGATTGGACTCCTCCCTGACTTGCTGTTTCCTTATCAGATTTTTAAGACATATTGTTTCACCTTTTGTATCTTCAACACCAAACACCAAGGTCCCACTAGGCGTGCCAAATTATTTCGCGCGGGTATTCGCTAACAATTAAAAAGGAGTCAGATGATTATGTAAGGGACAAACCTCTCGAGACAAAGTCCCAAAAATGGGTGTTTTATTGTCAATGACTTTACAATTGGAATTTAAACAGAAATGCATCCAAGGGGCGCAAGCACACGAGTACTGAAAAGAAATGTTTTAAATCTAAACTAAGAAATTGAAATTATATATTCTTCGTTTGAGAGTGTTTGATTCGGGTCCTTTGCTCAATATCTTTTCTTCCTTTTATATTCCTTTGATGCTCTCTTTGTGGTCAACCGCTTAGAAACCGCTTAATTGCTTTATAATTGCCTACTTTCTTCATGGTGGCCAACTTATCGTGGAACTACCGTCTCTAACTGCTGCCATTACTCTTTGTCGTTCAACCGTCCTCAACTAAACATCCTTGAATCGTGGAACGTGATAAGATTACCCAATAACTGCTTCGATAATTGCACTTTTGGATAATCATAACATCTCATGTTTGCTAAGATCTTGGGCGATTCGAAAGTTTAGGCGAGAACGGGGTCATAACTCTGGGCGACTGCAAGACACTTCATTCGCTCAGATCCTGGGCGTCTTGTAAGTTTGGGCGATGGTGTTACCGTGTGCGTGAGCTTCCACTGCATTCATTAATAACCCTATTTGAGTCTTTATCCTGAATTGTCCAGTTGGGCTTCATTCTTTGGGTTATTTGAATTGAGCTGCACTTTTAGCATGTCAACAAGATCATAATTTCTTAGATTGAATTGAACCTTTAATTTAATGTCATCAATGATATCACCTAAATCGTGTTACATATTCGTGGTGCCAAATTACTTCATTGGAAAATCCTCTTTCGCCCAAATGAATTACTTAAAAATTGTTTCGAAATACCAAAAAAAACATAAAAAAAATACCACGAACGGCATAATTTGGATGAGAAATGAAAAGTGGTGTGAAACAATCCTCATTTTCAATTTTGTTATTTGTACATCAAGTTTAAGAGTTTGGTTGACGTTATTTGATGTGGCAGATATAATAGCCATTGATTTTAAACAATACTCATTCAAATCAATGGTCAAATTTCTCACACATAAGAGGGTGTCAAATTCGATGTATAAGTAGATTAATTCGTTTCGTATTGGTTAGAAAATGGATCAATTATATAGCCCTTGTTTTAGCCACATTCTTTAGAAAATAATTTATTCTTAAACAATAATTTAATATTATTTCAATCATACATTTTTGAATAAAAAAATATTATACGTAAATTTAAAACATTTTCTTATTTTTTAATATCACATTTCACATCATAACACTATTTAAAAATGTATTTTTTTAACAAAAGTAGGGTTCAAACAACACTTAAAATTTCTACTTCCGTATGACAAATTCCCCTGCCGAAAACTACAAATACCGGGACAGAAAGGACTACTGTAGCAAGGGCGCACGTTAACCAATGTCCCAACACCGGCTCACTTTAGCATCCTCCTTTTACATCTCCACCTGTGTCTACGCTTCTTCTCTACTCTTCTCATCGCGCTCTCTCTCATCGCATTATCTCTCTTAGGATTAGGGTTCGCCTTCCTTTTTATCTACAACACCCTTAGCTACTTCTACCGTATTTTTTTCCCCGCCCCCAGAATTTCTCCAATGCCCTTCAAAGATCCCGGTTCTGGACTTTGGTTTTCACTCTGTAATTTGAGCAACACAGTAGATGGATTTCAAGAAGAAATACTCTTATACAAATCTCTTCAATCTTGAGGTACTTTTCATATGGGCTTTCTGAGTTCTGAAATGGTTTCTCTCTGTTTTTTGCAACTAAGGCGTGCAATTTGTTAATTAGCTGATCTTTTCGCTATGAAGTTGGGGTTTTAATGATTAATGAAACTGAATTTGTGTTTTGTAATCTTTGAGGGGTAAATTGGGACCTCTCTGTTTAATGCGATCTGGGTTTAGTTGATAGGTTGGAATTTTTTTTTTGGTTGTTTTGGTTATTTATTTTTTATTTATTTTAATATTGTAATATTTTGTTGCTTTGTAGTCTTTGATGAACTTTCAACTGCCGAAACAAGATGATGATTTTGATTATTATGAAAATAGTAGTCAGGATGAGAGCAAAGGTAGCCAAGGTAGGCTCTTTGCTTGTTACAAGCCTACAATTTTCATTTAGTTTCTCGTAATATTTTTTTCGAGTTGAATTTCTATAATCCACATGGATTAAATTTTGAAAAAAGCCGGATTTTCAGTTCACAAATTTTATACCGTCTTCCTCAGTCACTTATCCACATGTCCACAAAGTATATGGTTTAGTTTTAGTTATTTCAACTAATGGTTTTTTGAAATTGGTCCATTATGAGGCATTTGATGATTTTGCATGTTGGTTTTCTGCTTTTTAAATAGGTGGAGCAGTGCGGAAACGCAGTAATGGATTAATGTCAGAAAGGGGATTGAAGAAGAAGAAGCGGAGCTTTAATAGTAGTGACGACGACGAGGCTAGAAGTTACAGTCCTCAAATTACAGAAGAGCGATACAGAGCAATGCTGGGAGAACATATTCAGAAATACAAGAGGAGGCTGAATAATTCATCGCAAAGTCCAGCATCGATCCGTACTGGAACTGCAGTTACAAAAAGTAGTATAGGAACAAAAGATCAGAAATTGGCAAATGATCATCGATCCACTTCAGATTTTCTCAACACCACCAATTCTCAGAAGTTGGGAAATTATCATGAGGCTGAGTTTGGACTTCAATATGGTGCAATTAGGTGTTCTCCTTTTTTTTGTTCTCTCATTTACACTTAGTGCTGTTATAAAAAATACACCGTAGATTTTCAAGTTCAGCTATTGATAAGAGTTATAGTATGATATTCCTCATACATAATAGTTAATAAATTCCTGTTTCAGATAGTATTTAGAAGTTTCTTGATATTTCAATGAGTACATGCATTTTATATAACCTCAATTGGAACATGATTTTAGAACTACGGTGACCTGCGTTTGTGTTTACCTTTTTATAAAAGCTACAAGAGTTTCTAGATATTGGTAATGAGGGTGTTGACTCACGTAAAAGAATTAAACATTTATGCAGGTGATCTCCTAACTTTTGACTGAATAGAGTTGGGTGCCTAGTCATTTGTCAAAAGTAAAAGAAATTAGTGTTTAGTAGTTCAGAAATACATTAACTATGAAAGCATATGTAGTCCTTATTTTTATTGTTATGGAAAAAAAGAAAAGAAACATACACTAAAATATACTCGAGTTCATTTTTGCAAGGACTAAAATTGAAGTCTAAATATGAGTATAAATTTATTTTTATCAGGATCAGTAGAAGAAAAATGGTTTCATTCTGTATTTTTTGTTGGTGGGGTGGGATGAATCTTCTGAACCTAAGAAATTTTTTTCCCTATCAGAAGTTGCAATTTTTTTTTAATGGATATATCTAATAATCTAAACTATTTGCATATACTGTGGTAGCCAGTTAATAGAGAGGTAACTATATGCATGATAGATGTTCTAGATACTTTTCATCTGGTAAGGAACTTACTTTCTGGTGAATTATCTAAAATTGCAGACCAAATTATGAACCTGCCCTGTTGGACATTGGGGATGGGATCACTTATAGGATTCCTCCACCATATGAAAAACTCGCTTCATCATTGAGCTTGCCAAGCACGTCAGACGTCAGGGTTGAGGAATTTTACCTGAAAGGTACCCTTGATTTGGGGTCATTGGCCGAAATGATGGCTTCTGATCGCAGGTTTGGAAAGAGGAACAAGGTGGGAATTGCTGATTCCAAGCCTCAGTATGAATCTCTTCAGGAAAAATTGAAAGCCCAGTCAGCTAATAACTCAGCGGAGAAGTTCAGCCTAAAAATCAGTGAAGCTGCATTACAGTCTAATGGTATTCCTGAGGGGGCAGCTGGACGGATACAGCGGTCTATCTCGTCGGAAGGCGGTGTCTTACAGGTTTATTATGTGAAAGTATTGGAGAAAGGAGATACATATGAGGTCAGTAAATTTTTTTCCACCTCCTCCTTTTCATATGCCGATCAGTTTCTTTGTTACCCATCCAGGTATGAATATGTGGTTCTACAGATTATTGAACGCAGTTTACCCAAAAAGCCAAAGGTGAAGAAAGACCCTTCCGCCATCGAGAGGGAGGAATTGGAGAAGATTGGTAAATATTGGATGAACATCGTAAGAAAAGACATTCCAAAGCATCACAGGGCTTTCACCAACTTCCACAAGAAGCAATTAACTGATGCTAAGAGGTTCTCTGAACTTTGTCAAAGAGATGTACGTGTTACTGGAGACGTTTCTGCACTCTTAATATTTCATTTTCTTGGTGAAGAATGATTGTCACACCATTCTAGTGGGTTTATGTTCCTCATGATTTAGTGATGGTTCTTTGTCAGGTGAAAGTGAAGGTCAGCAGATCGCTCAAATTGATGAGGGGTGCTGCAATTCGAACAAGGAAACTGGCTAGAGATATGTTAGTATTCTGGAAGAGAGTTGATAAGGAGATGGTACAAATTTATAGACTTTGTTTACTTTTTTGAACATGAAATAGTCGCCCACACATTGCTAATATCAAGCCAATAATGAACCTGCAAAGGCTTTGTTGGACAAGAACTTGAAATGGATTCTAGATTGCTCAATTTTCATTGTGAATGAAGATAATTTATCTGCTAGAAAATGTTTACATGGTAACTACTTTGTAGAACAACTAATCTAAAGAGTTCGTTTTTGTGAAATATTCTCTTGAAGGCGGAAGTAAGGAAAAGAGAGGAAAAAGAAGCTGCAGAAGCTTTGAAGCGTGAACAGGAACTTCGTGAAGCGAAGAGGCAGCAACAGAGACTCAACTTTCTGCTGTCACAAACTGAACTTTACAGTCATTTCATGCAGAACAAGACAACTACACAAACCTCTGAAGCATTAACTGCAGGTGATGAAAAGTCTAGCCAAGAAATGCTGTTGAGTTCTTCAGAAGCTTGTCTCGAAGAGGACGACGACCTTGAAGATGCTGAACTAAGAAACGAAGCTTTAAAAGCCGCCCAGGATGCAGTTTCAAAGCAGAAAATGATGACAAGTGCATTTGATAGTGAATGCTTAAGGCTTCGGCAAGCTATTGAAACTGATCCAAGCCTTCAGGATGTCTCAGTTGCAGAGTCCAGTAACATTGATTTACTACACCCGTGAGTGTTTTCTCTACATATTTTCAATTGGCTGAAATATTTGCATCCGATACATCTCAGTAGTGATCTTTCACATACTAAAACACTAGTTTCTAATGATGCCAGATCAACCATGCCTGTAGCTTCAACGGTGCAGACACCTGAGTTATTTAAGGGTTCCCTTAAAGAATATCAGCTGAAAGGCCTACAGTGGCTGGTAAATTGTTATGAACAGGTAATAAGACAATCATTTGCTTTGCCACCCTTTTCTAGAACTATGTGCTTTTTGGTCGGTTATTAGCTTTGGTACACCAACTTCCTTTGTCAGGGCTTAAATGGTATTCTTGCTGATGAAATGGGCCTAGGGAAGACAATTCAAGCCATGGCATTCTTGGCTCATTTGGCTGAAGTAAGTAATCAATGTAATGATATTTTACCTATCTAGCCCTGGTTTTAACTTCAACTGGTTTTAAATTCAAGCCATGGCATTCTTGGCTCATTTGGCTGAAGTAAGTAATCAATGTAATGATATTTTACCTATCTAGCCCTGGTTTTAACTTCAACTGGTTGTTCTGTAATAGGAAAAAAACATATGGGGGCCTTTTCTGGTTGTTGCTCCTGCTTCTGTCTTGAATAACTGGGCTGATGAAATCAGTCGTTTCTGCCCAGATCTGAAGACACTTCCATATTGGGGTGGTCTTCAAGAGCGTACGGTATTAAGGAAGAACATCAACCCAAAACGTCTGTATAGGAGGTATTCCATTTCTAAGCTCATATTCTGTTCTTTTAAGAGATATCACGAATCAGCCGATAACTTTCATATCTCTGTGTGGTTGTTACGAAATGAGTTCTTGATCAAATCTTGAACTGTGACCAATAGAACTAACTTTATGAATTTGATGGGCATGTGTGTCTTCAAGAGCGTACGGTATTAAGGAAGAACATCAACCCAAAACGTCTGTATAGGAGGTATTCCATTTCTAAGCTCATATTCTCTTCTTTTAAGAGATATCACGAATCAGCCGAAAACTTTCATATCTCTGTGTGTGGTTGTTACGAAATGAGTTCTTGATCAAATCTTGAACTGTGACCAATAGAACTAACTTTATGAATTTGATGGGCATGTGCGAGTTACATTTGAACTTATCTAACGTGATTTCAGAGTTATTCATCTCACTGGAACATCTCAATGAAGAAAAATACCATTTCAATACATGGAAGGTGAAATATCAATAATTATGCAGTCACTAGTACATGAGACTAGGAGTGGACCTAGTGGTTGCTTATTGCTCTGCAGGACGAAACATGAGCTTCTTTGAAAGCAACATTGGTTTTGGAACTTCACCCAGATGCTCGTTTAAAAAATGTCACTTTTATGTTTTGGTGTTCTTGAACCTTGAGTTGCCAAGACTTGGCAAGATTAATATATTTTTGAGGATTTCATTTTCATTTTTCTGGAAAAATATATGGATTTGGTATATTATCTTATGAAATAGCATCTCATGGTTCTGGTGCTGTCTCATTTTCATGATGAGCTGCCTCAGCTGTCGCCCTCTTCACTTTCCTCCCCTCACCCCCTCCCCCCAAGCCAATCGTTTGTCTTTCTTAATATTTCAGAAACACTAGTTTAATCCTATTGTTTTTCTTTAACTGATGAAGTAATACTTTCTTTTTAGGGATGCTGGATTTCACATTCTCATTACGAGCTACCAACTTCTAGTTTCGGATGAGAAGTATTTTCGCCGTGTGAAATGGCAATATATGGTGTTGGATGAAGCCCAAGCGATTAAAAGTTCAAATAGGTTTGGACATTTATTTCCATGTCCTTTTTGACTGAACCATTTTTTTCTTGTATTAGCCTATATTCTTGTCAATTCCTATTTACTTTTGCCAGTATTAACATGACCAATTAATTTAGCTGATAGTTTTTACCTACTGTCAGCTGAATCTTCCAGAAAGACTAGCAGGTGCAAACTGCAAAGCATGAAAAAAGTGAACTAGTAATAGCAAATTTGGTTTATTTAAAGCGTAAATTTTCAACTCCTATCTCACTAATACACAACAAAATAAAAATAATATGTCTGTTTCTTTATAATATTCATTTTGTATGTTTCTTTATAATATTCATTTTTTTGGTGAACTGCAAGTCTGCAATTGAGAAAGAAAACCACTATGCAGCATGCACATTTGCTTGTATTCTTTGTTGAGAAAGACAGACATATATATTTTGTGGTCTCTATGACTCTTAGCTTGTTCCTTCAAATGCATTGCTTGACCTCTTCTGTTCTTTTATCTACTTGATTCGTGATAGCCTATGATGCTTAGCATCTGAGGCATCTAGGTACCTCATTCTCGAGTCTTTAGCAACTATTCTCAACAATTTATGTTGGTTGGATGACTACTGTTACTTTTGGGTTTGACTATCTACTGAAAAACTTCACATTTGATTGTGGAGTTATATATTATATATATTTATGTACAAGTATTTGTATAAAGTCATCTAAACCTCTTGAATGTTGAGATGACAGTATTCGATGGAAGACACTACTTAGTTTCAATTGTCGAAACCGCTTGCTTCTTACTGGTACTCCGGTTCAAAATAACATGGCTGAGCTATGGGCACTCCTGCATTTCATTATGCCAACCTTATTTGATAGCCATGAACAATTCAATGAATGGTTTTCAAAAGGGTATGTTTCTCTATCCAAGTGTTAATCTCTCCAAACTTCAAAAGACCACTTCCTTGTGATTTATTACCCTTGTACAATCAGAATTGAAGGTCACGCAGAGCATGGTGGGACATTGAATGAGCACCAACTTAATCGACTGGTAAGTACCGACATATACATTTTTTAATCCATTGAATATAATGGATAATCTTACGTCGTGGGACTTGGAGTCGCATAGTTTCATAATTTTATTTAAGGAGCATATCTCATTGAGCACAGTGAATATGGTACGACTGTGGAACTTGAATTCTGAATTTGAAATATTATTTGAGGGCCCATCTTCTGTCTTCTTATGGACACAAAATTACATCTTTGTGCAGTGTTCGAAGTCGTCAAACTCATCGAACATCCCTCTTTTTAAATGAGGAAAGGATAAAACTAAATTGGCGTATGTCTGTACTCTGTAGCAACGTAACAATGTATATCAATAATCTAAGTTTACTGTTAAAAAAAAAAAAGCGAAAAAATAAATGGAAGGTCCTCATTAAAAGTCTAAAATTTTCAGCTTTACAGAAGGGTTTAACTGAATACACCAAGTAATTCCCCATCTCAAGATGGAATAGGTTGTGGCAATGCACTAGCAGTGCTTAACAAAATTGACAATAGATTGACTTGAATCTCGTAGTTAACTCATTATTCTCTTTCTAATACATTAATGTTTATCACTTTCCCACTTCAGCTCTATTTTGTATGGGATTCCTACACATTAATTATCAATTGTTAGATTGGCGTGTTGGATTTTTATTTTTTGGTATTCTCAGTTTCATTTGCTTCTCTCTTCCTTTTCTTGCTCATCTGCTCGCTTTCTTAAAACAGCATGCCATTCTGAAGCCTTTTATGCTGCGACGGGTCAAAAAGGATGTGATCACTGAGCTAACTGGGAAAACTGAGATCACAGTACACTGTAAGTTGAGTTCTCGCCAGCAAGCATTTTATCAAGCTATAAAGAACAAGATATCCCTTGCAGAGTTGTTTGATGGAAACCGTGGACATCTTAATGAGAAAAAAATTCTGAACCTGATGAACATTGTCATCCAGCTGAGGAAGGTAGTTCGTTATTTGAGTTGGTTTTGTTTGTTATTTTTGCTGATGTAGATACTATAATAAAGCTAAGAGCATCTTTGGTTGTGCATAGAAGTAAGTCAAATTTAGCCCCAGTTTGACAACCATTATTTGAAAACTTTTTTTCTACATACTCATTTTCAATCACATCACACAATCAAATATTTTGCATGTAAATCCAAAATTTTTCATACTTTTTAACCACACATTCTTCTAAAAATCACTATTCAAAACATTGTTTTGTCTCAATAAGTTACTTATTTTGTAAAACATGATTTTCAAGGTTACTTTTTTATTAACAAAACTCATTTTTCTTGAAAATTAACTTTTAAACATAACCAAACATGCTCTTAGATCCTTTCTGAATTTTAATTTGAGTTCCTATTCAATTCTTAAACAAATATCTTTTGTTTTGTACTCCAGGTATGCAATCATCCAGAGTTATTTGAGAGAAATGAAGGAAGCACATATTTTTATTTTGGAGAAATTCCAAATTCGCTCCTCCCTCCGCCCTTTGGGGAATTGGAAGAGATACACTATTCTGGTGGTAGAAATCCCATCACATATGAGGTAAATTTAAAGCTGCTTTGGTGGTGGTATTACTTGGAAACATATCAAATTATCTTCAGAATCTGAGTTGGCTTGAAAAAAATACTACTATTTTTTGTCAATGTAGAAAAACAATGGGTGCTAATGCCGCAGTCAGACGAAGCTGAAATCTAGCTTTAATGATCATTTGACAGCACCATCTTAACACATTATAGAGTTATGCTTTTTAAAATGTTTGCATATACACCTGATTAGGAAAATTTGGTAGGTCTAGGATCCTGTGAAAGCAATTATTTGCCCCACTGAAGCAAATAGTTTATAGAAATAATTCTTTTGTGAAGAACTTTCATGCATGTCTGCAAAAAAGCTGACACACATCATTATGGTGGGAAAAGTTGCATCTCTTTATTGCTTAATTAGCAATTGCCTTGATCCAAATTTAAATAGCTCTTATAGAATATATTTTAGGTGATTATGTTGATTTCCTCCTGATGATCTTAATACATTAACAACGTCCGTTTCGATTTTTTCTGTCATTTCTTTTGTTATAGATTCCCAAATTGGTCTACCAAGAAGTAGGCCATGGTTCAAAGATACAACACTCAGCAGCAGGGCAAGGTATAAGCAGTGCATCATTCCAGAAGTATTTTAACATATTCTCTCCAGGAAACGTTTATCATTCCATATTTCAGCAAGACTACATTTTGGGTGGTACTTGTGTACAAAGTGGAACTTTCGGATTTTCTCGCTTGATTGATTTGTCACCGGGGGAAGTATCATTTCTGGCAACTGGTTCCATAATGGAGAGATTACTGTTCTCAGTTATGAAATTAGACAGGCAATTTCTAGATGGAATGTTGGACCTGTTGACAGAGAATGTGGATGATGATATCCACTTTGCTCACATTGGTAAGGAAAAAGTTAGAGCGGTCACACGAATGTTGCTATCACCATCTAAATCAGAGTCAAAATTACATATAAGGAGGCTCGCTGGGGTTTTTGGGGGTTCTCCCTTTGAGGCTCTAGTCATGCCATACGACGATAGGCTACTATCAAATATCAACATTTTGCATTCAGTATACTCTTTCATTCCAAGAACAAGAGCACCTCCGGTAAGTGCTACTGTTTCTCATTGAGCATGTTTGTCTTAGCTTAAATAAAAAAGGTAACTTTTTATGTTCAAACTTTTTAAAAGTAACTCTTACCTAGTTGTCAAAAATAAGTAACCATCTTATTTCCAACTTTTGACCAAATTAAAATATATATATACTTATAATGTACTTATTTACTTTTTAAGTAAATTTATTATAAGTAAGCCTGTTAAACTTAGCTAAACATTCTCAAATCTGTAGTTCATTAACTATAGTACATGTGCCCTGATGTTTTCTTGTGATTTTGTATTTGGCTACTAGATAAATGCCCACTGTTCAGATAGAAACTTTGCATACAAGATAACTGAAGAGTGGCATCATCCCTGGCTTAAGAGGGTGTTGATTGGATTTTCACGGACATCTGACTGTAATGGCCCTAGGAAGCCAGGGCCTCCCCACCAATTAATACAAGAGATTGAATCTGAATTGCCAGTTTCTCAACCTGCTCTTCAGCTTACATATAAGATTTTTGGGTCTTGTCCACCCATGCAGCCATTTGACCCAGCAAAGATGCTTACGGTTCGCTGTTTGCGCGTGTATTCTTAATACTTATTTTAATAATTCTTTGTACCAAGTGCTTCTTTGACATGTTATTTTTTCGCTTTTTTCCAGGACTCCGGGAAGCTTCAAACGCTTGATATACTGCTGAAACGTTTGCGTGCAGCAAATCACCGTGTTCTTCTCTTTGCACAAATGACAAAAATGTTGAATATTCTAGAGGTATTTTAAATTGTTTTCACATATAAGGATTTACATAACAAATTATACTTGAGCATGTGAAATATAGTTAGGCTGGCTGATTTTTTCTCAATGAAGATGGATTATTCATTGTTGGGAATTGGTTAAATAGACCAGGCTATCTATTATTACTTCACCCTGTAATCGTTTCCTCCCACACTTTATTTTTATTGTTATTGTGTTGTGTTATTTGTGGTAAGGTGGGGTGGGGGGCCTTCAAAATAATAATGTTGATTGTGTCTCTCAGAAGATTAAGTCGAAAACAAAATCTTCAAGTAGTTGGTTGAGCGACAGCATTTCTGTATATGTTTCTCTTCTGATTATGGAGAGTAAAAGATAAACTGTCTCACCCTCATTTCTGACATCGTGATTTTGTTGGCAGGACTATATGAACTATAGAAAATATAGGTATTTAAGGCTTGACGGATCGTCCACGATAATGGATCGTCGAGACATGGTTAGGGACTTCCAGCATCGGTATGTGCTTAATTTTATTGCTTTTTTAATCTCCCCTAAGTGCATGTTTAGTATATTGTATTGGATTGGACTGGACTCCATGACAATTAAAATGTTATCGTCTTTTTCTTTTTTTTTTTTAAGTACCGTGCAGTACTATCCAATACTCTATATCGAACATGCTATAAATGTGAAAAATTTCTGAGCTTTCTGCAAAATCACCTTTATTGTAGGAACGATATCTTTGTGTTCTTGCTGAGTACAAGAGCTGGTGGTCTGGGTATTAACTTGACAGCTGCTGACACCGTCATATTTTATGAAAGCGATTGGAATCCAACTTTAGATTTACAGGCAATGGACAGAGCTCATCGGCTGGGTCAAACTAAAGACGTTAGTTTCGTTCTCAATGCTTGACCCTTTCTTAAACTCTAAGCATGTCAATAGTTCTAAGCTGACTGTATTGCCAGTCTATTTGTGCCTCTTTTTAACATTTGATTCTCTGTGAAGTGGGAAATAACTTTTGATAGGTAAACATTAATGGGATATGTGCAATTTTTTTGTTCGCTTATTTTCTTAAATAAGCTCAACTGTATATGTTATGTTTTTATCCTTGTTTCTGTGATTGACTTATAAGCTTGGTAGTAGTACATAACTAAAGCAGCATATATAACCCATTCTTGTGGAGATAGTTTTACCTTTAATTGTTATCATTGTGCTAGGGAAACCATATAAACTGTTAAACTAAATTATGAACTGGTTTTAATTTTTAAAAAATTCCTCAAATTTGTCTCTTAATTCCTTCTCTTTCTCCATATTTCACTTGTTATACTGAATAATTTTTCATTTGACAGATCAATTTTTTTTTTAATTACACATCGTTTAAAAACTCGTCTGTCAGATAAATGTGTCAATCTATTTGTGTTATATATCCTCCATATCTTGATTTCAAGTGTTTATGGGCCTTCTTGGTTTTGTTTCCTATATTTAGAAGTGGATTTTCAATCATGCAGGTTTCTGTATATCGCTTGATTTGTAAAGAGACAGTTGAGGAAAAAATCTTGCAGAGGGCTAGTCAGAAAAACACAGTGCAGCAGCTTGTCATGACAGGTGGTCATGTTCAGGGTGACCTCTTGGCTCCAGAGGATGTTGTATCTTTACTGATTGACGACACTCAACTGGAGCATAAACTAAAAGAAGTTTCACAGCAGGTGCGCTGTAAATTCTTCTCTGTTTCTTTTCCTTAATTTCTGAGACACATGATTCCTACCTGTGATTTTGAATCCAAAAGTGCCTGGGTAATGCTGAAATACTTGCGTCCTCCAAAACCAGGCTAAAGATAGGCAAAAGAAGAAAGGAGGAACAAAGGGCATCCGGATTGATGCAGAAGGCGACGCATCTTTGGAGGATCTTGCAAACCCTGAGTTGCAGGGGACTGAATCCGAGCCTACTGATGCCGATAAATCAAAGTCCTACAATAAAAAGGTCATAATCTTTAATATTTATTTTTAAGCTTATCCAATCATTCTCATCTCCATCTCAAGTCACCGCTTTATTTGATCCTATAACATTTTAACCGAACTAGATTATTTCCAAGTAACATCAATTTTTCTGAGAGTAGGATAGAAGAGATTGGAATACAATGTTTCAGAATCTGATGCATGCTTTGAAACGGATCTTACAACTTCTAAGTTATATGTGGATGGTGGCAGCGAGAATTTTAGTTAATATTTATTTATAATATTATTATGCTCTTTGGATTACATCCCAGCCGAGATCAACATACTCGATAAAATATTTCATCGGCAATGGACATTCTCTTTAATAGATGATAAGATTTGTGTCTACATATCACAGCACGTACATAATATGGCTATCTTGTCTCTCCGCAGAGGAAAATGGCATCGGAAAAGCAAACCCAACCGAAACCAAGGGCTCAGAAGAACTCCAAAAACATTGACTCTCTGTCTCCTAGCACGGCGCCAATGGACCATGAGATGGATGATCTCCCTCAGAACACACCACAACAAAGACCAAAGAGGTTGAAGAGGCCAACAAAGAGCGTGAACGAAAACATTGAACCTGCATTTACGGCTACGTCCACCCCAGTTCAAGACGGGAGTCATAATCAGCTGCAACTTGTCAGTCCCTAGTGCTAAATTCGAGTTATGCATGACAGCCGAAGACAGGTACTACGCCAATGTACAGTAGAGAATGGCTCAACTCGAACTACATTTTAGTGCAGACTCGCGTAGAACAAAGAATCAGAGCATGTTGTTGCTTCCAGATTCTACACCAGAAAAATAGTGTTAATGTATAGATGTATTACATTTTCCCTTTCAATAACCCATTTTTGTTGTAAAAACAGCTGTATCAGATGGTAAAATTAAATCGTTTAATGCTCTAATTGTCGTGAATAAATAAATTAAATCTTGCCTAAGCTCAATTAAACACAACTAGAAATTCATAAGATATTATGGCAGAAAAAGAAAGAATCCCATTTCCATCATTCATTCTGCCTACCAACCTTTTCAAGTTCCACACCAAGAACAGATTTGGAGTTTAGGTAATACATTCAAAGTCTAGGAAAAGTAAAGTTCATATTGCATTACAGTTTAAGCGCTTGGGCATGATGACGGATATGATCATCAACGAAGGTGGCGATGAAATAGTAGGAGTGATCATAACCGGGCTGTATGCGGAGGAGAAGTGGAACATTAACCTTTCGACATGCCTCCTCAAACTTGTGCGGCAGCAATTGTTCCTTTAAGAATTTGTCCTCGTCTCCCTGCAAGAAATAGAGGATAACGATAGCAACCAAGCTGTCTCCACACAATACACGACCAACACAATATGCTTCCATACAAAAATAAAAAAGTCCAATGCAAAATTTGCACAGATCGCAATGCCACTCTCAATTGGATATTTTACATGTTTGGCTAAGCTTATTTTAAAAAAAAAAAATGTAAAAGTAATTATGTTACAACCAAAATTTTTCTAGTCAAAAATAAAATGTTGAATTGTCAAAGTCAAAAGGATTAAAATGAAAATTTATTATGGCAAATATTTTGAAGGTTTAAGTTGGACAAAATTTAATTTTGGAATCTATTTAAATATTTTTAAAAGTTCAGGATTTAATGCCTTATGATATGAAAGTTGAGGGACACTTTTTGCAAATATGAGTTAGTGATCCACTAACTTGGCAATAAACCCATTTCTTGAGAAACCCAGCTGAGGAATCTGGCAGCAAAGAAAATTCGAGGGAAAAAAAACGACGAGAAAAGGAAATGGAAAGAAAAAGAGGGAAGGAAAATTAAGTTATGTTCTTCAATTTCTTCATGTCTCAAGAGAGGTAAGGAAGCAAATTGTTTATGGTATAATTTTTATTAAATTTTCTAGGGTTCTAAATTGTTAATTTAGTTTCTAGATTATGTGAAAGGGATATTGTTTTAGCTCAAGTTCTTTAACTGATTATTTGCTGCTTGTTTTAAGGCAAATAACTCTATTCTTAGTAAACCCTAGAATTTATAATTTAGTTTTTGAGTAAGTATAAATTGGGGAAATGATTATTTGATGGAAACAATTACTTGGAAGGATGAAGTTGGGGAATAAGATGAAAAATTAAATTAGTTGAATTGTTGGTGGCTAGTTTGGAGTTAGCTCAAATTGATTAAAGGAAATTGGGAAAATTTATTCAATTACAGAGAAATTGAGTTTTAGTATTCTTCTACTGATGATTTCCTTTTTTATTTTATAGAAGCATATTAATTACGTGAAATGTCTTATTTTCGAGAAATTAGTAAATGAGCATGATTATTTTGAAATTATTAGAAAATAACTGATGTAATTACCTTAATCTTGTACACTGAGGGACAACGGCCGTGTACTAGAGTCATGTATTTAACTCCTATGCATTGATAGGCTACAACCGTGTATAAGGATGATTATATTGTTTCCATCCCGTACATTGAAGGGTTACGATCGTTTACTAGAGTCATGTATTTAACTCCTATATACTGAGTGGCTACAGCCGTGTGTAAGGGTAATTTTTATCCACTGAGGGGCTATGACCTTATGTAAGGGTACCTATTATACACTGAGGGGCTATATTCGTGTATAAGGATGATTATGTTGTTTCCATCTTGTACACCGAGGGGCTACGGCCGTGTACAAAGTGTTGATCAGACGGTTTATGTGTATACGACTTTATAGCTTTCAGATCATCAGTAAATGTTTACATGAAGTATATTTTGATATGAATTTTATGTATATAGTGGATTATTAGCCTACAGCTTACATTTCTCCGTTTACAGTTCAGCTTATGGAGTTCAGATTATAGAATTCAATTTGTTCAGTTTTCAGAATGAAGCTTCCAATTTATAGTATTCAGCAACAACATTATTTCACAGATTTTCATGGATGTCAGATTATTTATATTCGTTATATTTACAGTTATTGAACTAGAATGAAAAATAAAGAATTTTATGATCCAATTATGTCAGTTTTAAAAGTGTCACTAGATTTCTGAATTTCTCAAAGTTTTAATAGAGCAAGAATTATGCACAAATGAAAATGTATACTTATTTTCAATTTATTCACTCAATGAGTTACAAACTCATATTCTGTTACCCTTTTCTTAGCAGATAGCAGCTATGTTGAGTAGCCTTGGAGCCTGTCGATCCACCAAGAGTGACACACACACATTGTCATTAGATGTATGACTCATTTCGTAAATTTATATAGTTCAAATTTCTTTTAGGATACATGTATGTTTTGACAGAAACGTTACTTGGTAATTTATAGATCCATATCATGAGCTTACTGCATATTTAGTATTCTCATTGCTTTTGGAGTCTTTTGTTTATAAAGCATGGTAAATGTCTTAAATAGTTTGTATTTTGAAGGACTAGCATGTTATACTTTAAATTATATGTGTAGTTTTGATAAAGTTGATATTTGCTCAGGTAATTTAGTCCATATTTTAAAGGAAATTCTGTTAAAATTTTTATACAAATATGCCATAGTCAAAATAGGTTAAGTTTGCCTTGGTGGTGGGGTCCAGCACTTAGCTGGTACCTACCATCGGCGCATGACACGTGTCGAGTCTATTAGGGTGATTCGGGACGGGTCGTGTCAAATTAGGCCAATTGCTTCTTGTAACATGTGGCTCATATAGAGTGGAACACAGGTCCTGGATCAAATGGGCAGTTGTCGGTGCGGAGCGAAGCAACGACATCGACCTTGCGTGGGTTTGATTCACTGTCTGGTTGTTAGGGACGCTGAATGGGTTGGGGGTGCGGAGACAACACTCCTGCGGTACGGTACGTGAGTATTTCTTGTACGGACCTTAAAGTCTTATATAGGCCCATGCTAGAGTTAGTATAAATAATAGGTTGTAACCCTATTTTTCGTTGTTGAATAAAAGATATCTCCGCTTCGCTCTCGTGGACGTAGGCACACTGCCGAACCACGTAAATTATTGTGTTGATTTTTCTTTTTATCTCTTTAATATTGTGCATAAAATCCAACACTTTTCTTTCAGGAGACACAACAAGAGTAACAAATGTAGTTGTGTTGTGTAACAAATGTAGTTGATCGATTTTAATATGCTTTTAACCTCATATTATATAATTAAGGAGTTAGCAACCACGAGGAACTCACCTGATCAATTAGAATCGTAGCAGAAACATTGTTGAATTTTGATATGAGACAAGTGGCATCATACTCCTGCAAAATTGTCAATTTTACGACATCTAAGAAACTTTAGGCCCTCAAGGAATTTTTATTTCACAAGCAAGTTTGGCTGAAGCATAAAAATAAGTAAAAGTAACTTCTTTAAGTAAATAAAGTTACTTATTTCGAATCTCTTTATGGCTCATCTCACTATCAAAATAAGCATATTACTTATTTACTATAAGTAAACATTAAGCTTAGCCAACCATGTTCATAGCCAATCAAAGATCATACCTGCCAAGCAGCTTTATTTTCACCCAAGTAATTTGTGAAAGCTTTCTGACCCCAGGGACAATTTATAGGGTTGACAATGGGTGCAAAAGCTGAAACCGACTGGAAAAGAAAAAAACCATAGAAAAATGATAAGAATGAATCAGAGTAAACAATAAAAAATAAAAAAATTGAGAAGCAGCATATATATA
>NW_019235250.1:39566-45509 GCF_002742605.1 Olea europaea var. sylvestris
TATATATATATATATATATAAATTAAAATGAAAGAACTTTATGATCGACTACAAGGCATCACTTAAAAGTAGATAAAAGTAAAAGCATGTTTGGCTGAGCTTAAAAAGTTCATGTATAAGCAAACTTACAAATAAGTCAATGAGTTTTAAAATAAACAAAAAAAATTTATTGGTTAAAATTGGAAATCATTAGTTATTTATTTTGACAAAGTTAGAGGTGCTTTCAAAATATTAAGTCGTACAGTTTTTCAGGATTGATATATTTTGCAACTGCATGCAACAGAATTGCTAGCTTTATTTGAAACGACAATGTTAAATCTCATCAGGATCTATGATTTTCAAGTTCAGAAAATGAATACTATAATCGGCCACCTTGTACTTGTCCAAATTTTTGAGGTAGATTGTCAGTGCTCCATGCCCGCCCATCGAATGACCAAAGATAGATGCTCGTGATGTATCAAGCTGTGGAAAATTTTCAGTAAGAAGTAATGGTAATTCCTTCACAATATAGTCATACATCTGCCAATTCTTCCACTTCTCTTGTGTCGCATTGAGATAAAACCCAGCACCTGGTAAAAAAAAGTAGTGAAGCTCCGTCAAACTAATAAACAGCAAATGAGTAAAATCGATTAGTTAGAGCACGTTCAGTTTGTTATAGTTTGCAAACACAGATGCATTGTCAGATATAGTTCGCTTACCATTTTTTCCTGTACCTATAATTCAACATTCAAAGCTGTATGTTGCATGTGGTAGGAGGCATTTGAAATTCAAAGCCCATATACTGTGATGAAATGTCAAGAACAAATTGGTTTTCAAATACATTAACAGTTTCATGGATTAAACCCTAATCTCTACTTCCAATAGCAACAATAAACAGAAAAACAATCTGAAAATGAACAAAGCACACATTTATTTATGAGTTCACTATTACGTCTACTCGCGGCTGAGGTCTTATCTATAATGGAGGAGATTACGAGGTCTCCTTACACGTAAGTCTTAACTGATCCTTTATACCGTAGGAATATTAGAGGACATACAATACAAGGATGACTTCCCAATACACTCCTATATTAGGTAAATCAGCAGTCCAAGGAATACGTCTACAATGTGCTCAGGCTCCAAACATTCCAACAAACAGAGTTGTAACTTCTTCATAGGCAGACATGTAGCCTGCTAAATGAGATATTTTCTAACACGTTTATCTCAAGTTGAGATAGGCGTCAAGCTCCGTATAGTTAAGCTAAGCACGTCAAATTGCTGACACTAGACTCAGCTTGCTTACAATTCTGTGCATTGACATCATGATGAAAAGAAATATGAGAAAGCAACTTTTACACATATCAAGACCAGGACTTACAATATGGAAAATCATCTTCCAGTAGTAAATGTATACTCAAATCCAACCTTGCCCACAACCAGTTTGAAACAAAACCAACAAAAGGTGTCTATTTGAAGACTATGTTTCATATTTTAATCCCAATTTCTGCACAATGATTTTTAAGTTCAAATTCAATTTTTTACCCTCTTCATTGAGCCAGTCTATTATCGAAGTAACTGGGCTAGGCAGATCAAGAAGTGCTGATATAAAAATTGATTCCATGATACATACCGACGCCAAAATCCCAGCTGTCTGATTCTCCTTCAACATTCAAGCCTCCTGCAATTACAAACTGGTGATAAGAAGTCTCTCCTGGACATGCAGAACCACGATAAAGCTAAGATCAAGTGAGTTAATAGATCACTAACATTCGAAACCTAAAAACGTGTGAACATGAGCACAAATCATCATTTGAATGTGAACTCACTTCCTCACATATTTATCATATATCTTTAGCCAGAGGAAGTTACCATAACATGCTGTAAGATGGCAGTGCCTTTTATTCTCCAGAGAGCAAAATAGTTTGATTGCTAAATCACCATATTGGAACTCAGGCAACCAAAATTACTCTTGACTAGTAGCTTTGAGCAATAAAACCCGAATTTTGTAGCCAAATACCAATTTGAAAACTGACACACACAATTTCCCTAGGTAGATAGTGAGGAATGCCAGTTCTGCACACAGGCATTTACTCAAGCACATTGAAGTAGTCTAAGACTGGCAGAATTGTAGCAAGGCTGCTCACTTTTTTCTCAAATATTGAATCAAATTAGGTTTTAAGCCCCGGTTTGATTCTCATTCTTTGAAAAAAATACATTCTTAAACAGTGTTTTGACATCATTCCAATCACAAATTATTCAATAAATAAAATTACACGCAAATTCAAAACTTTTTTTTATTTTTTAACTACACATTTTCTATCAATACACTGTTCAAAATTTCATTCTTATCAAAAGAATGGGGCTCAAACAAGGGCTAAGTCTCGAAAAATTTGCATTTCATCAGGTAATAAGAGCGCGTTGCTGATTTTCTAAAGTGATGCCTTTATTTAGTCATTACATAATTAAAAGAGAACATATATCAATTAAGCCGACTCACTTGGAGAAGTATCCGGGGCAATCAGCGCAACACCCTCACTTGAGGCAACACGCTGAGCACCAGATTTGGCTATAAAGTTCTCATCCGTGCACGTTAGGCCGGAAAGCCAATAAAGTACCTGTGAATAATTAAGAGAACCAGCCCAGCAGGTTAACCAAACACGGCTACAAGTTCTATGCTGATATTATCCACATTTCACCACATCAGCTAGCACAATCAAAGAATTAATTACTATTATAAATACTGAGAAGTTATAGGTATTGCACAGTTTCTATTGTTTAAATACTTCAAAAGAAGATCATGCAGCCAGGATGGTCGAAGAACATTGGTCACCAACAGATCAATTCGCCAAATACATGCACACGTCAAAAAATATTCCCAAAGTTAATTTTGAAATTTTACTTGCATTTATCACTTTTGCGTGGGATTATACAGCATAGATAGTGACTTCAAGATGCAATCATTGTACTTACTACACAATAAGCAATGATCAATTATTTTTAAACAGCATATTCAGCACCCCAATTAAGAATCAATTAAATCCTAACTTACCCAAAAAAGAAAAAAAAGAAAAAAAAAAAACCCTCATGCAAACAAAACTCAGTCATACTTGCAAGAATCAAGAATCAAGAACCCAGAAAGAAACCCATATTAACCAAACCAATCTCAACATAAAAAAAATAAAGATCTTAACAATCCAAGCAAAATATCAATTAAAAATCGAATCTTTATGGGTATTTATTCAAAACAGAAAAAGAAAAAAAAAATCAAGAAATGGGCATGCGAAAAAACAGAAAATAATTGGTTCCTGAAGATCATACTGGAAATTTGTGAGAAGGGGAGGATGAAGGAGGAAAGTAGATATGGAAGGTCATGGAACAGCCTAATGTGGGACTGAAGTGTTTGTATCTCTTGTTGTGTCCATCAAACATTTTTGCGCTGCTGATTTCTGTTGGCTTCTCCATTTTCTGCACACAAACAATTCTCTCTCTTACTCTCCCTGGAAGTCTCTCCGGTATACTGATCCTGAAAGTGGCACGATAGGATGGGAAATAAGTACATTAGGGGTATACCGGGAATTTAACAGAATGATCAGTCACTCTTATTCTCGTCATATTGCGGAATACCCCCTCTTTTTCTCTAAAATTCATTTTAAGTACCTAATTACCAAAATCTGTTTCACTTCTACCTAAGGACTTGTTTGGTAGAGCTTTTAAACCAATTAAAATCAATTTTGTGACTGCTATTTTACTATTTCAACCATCATTTTTGAATTCTTTTTTCACAGGTAGGACCCACTTTATTTCTAAAGGTCAAAAAATCAATTATCAAAATCCCTACCAAACGAGCACTAAAATTAATTTGCTTTTCCTTTTATTTTAAAACGAGGAAGATTGATCTTATTGTAATTATCTATATCAAAATTCAATAGCTTGTTGCTTAGAACTCTTCAATTTTGCAAAACACCAGCTCATGCAATTATCTAGAGTTTACTTTCTATATTATCATCTGATAGCTTTACGATATGCTAACACGACATTCTATCACCATCACCATTAATAGTGTAAGCATGAACATAGTAGAAACTATTTTTCTGTCAAGAGTCAAAGAAAATACTCAAGCCTAATAGTGAGAATGAGAGAGAACTTAGGATAACTAAGTTAGAGATGTCAAAATATGTTGGATTGCTAAACTCGATCAATCCCTCCAATGCACAACATGGTCCACCCCATGGAGCAGGGAAGTCACGGACCTGGCTGTAGACGTTTCACATTCCATTTGGGCTTATATTTGAAAAATTAAAAAGAAGACAACTTCAACAAAAAGGAAGTGAATGCTTTGCACCGTTCGAGCTTTGTCGGATGCGCAAAGTCTCATTGTATCAAAATGTCGTGACACGACTCGATTAACACCTCTAAACTAGGCTGATCATTAGATTTACTTAAGAATACAGTACAAATGGAGAGGTTTCCCAAGGCAAAAGTTATCCATTTCTAGAGATTGGAACTGAAACAATATCCAGGTATATATATTTGGTGAAAAGAGATTCAAAAGTTCGATCTGAAATATTCAAACCCACAATAAACAAGTGCTTGATGCAGAGAATCAAACAGTGTAAATTTTCACTGGTACTTCTACTTTTATATGCTCATCTATCTCTTATTTCTTCCACCATTGCACATCAGATTTCAGTCAAGGCTGCCCCCAAGAAGTGAAGGCCTGTAGAAGACATGGCTCTGTGCAATCTCAATGCGATCACGGGGATCATTCAGGTTCTCATCCTGTAGCGCTTGAAGAATACCCCTTGTTCCTTGTTCCCTGTAGATTGATTCAATACTCAGTAAGCAGAAATTCGAGTTTTGCAATATTGAAATATGTCTTGCATGTAGTGAGTCCAAGATTGCTGTCAGGACTAAAATAACGGTCTATTCCGATGTTTTTTATTAGTCCACCGGAAAATTAGTTCACAAAGTCATTCACTTTTGAAGGCCTCAGGTATATTTTTTTCCTTAAATACAAAAATATATAATAAGAAGAAAAGGTACCTGGTGATTAGAATTTTATACAAAGTCCTTAAAATTGGACACAGCTCAACTGGGGCAACTGGCTTGTTTGCTTCAGGGTGCAATACATTTAAACTTGACTGGCTTAGAAGTTCATAAAATGCTCCAACTGCAGAAACTCCCTGGTTTTGGAAAAAGAGAGGAAATAATAATTATTTTCTATTGTGATACCAGCTTGAAAGAGTTCCAACTTGTTTCAAAACAAAAATGTCACTAAAATAATATTTAAGCTTAGCTAAAACATGCTCTAAATCATCGTATGCATAATTAGGAATATGATATAGACCTGAATAGTTCCTTTTCCGCTGATGCTGTCACCCATATCTAGGCTTAGTTCTCCCTTGGCTATCATTTGACCATACCATGCATTACGACCTTTCAACAAGGTTACATAGGTATCAGCGAGCAAAGGTCCTGCAAGCTTCTCGGGTTCTTCAGCTAACAAATGAGTGATAAATATCATCTCGGATGTGCAATGTGCAAAATATACTGATTTGCTCGTAGCACTTTCATTTGTTAGAGCTGCTACCATTCCTGAGCAATAATGTTGAGAAAACATCAGAAGTTGATGTTATGGATTATACGCTAATTCCTTCTTTCAAGATCATTCATAATACTAAAATAGGCAAAGCGTGCAAGTTTATAATGGTTTCATTCATTAATATACAGTCAAGCATGAGTTATGATGAATGTGTGCAATCTCAGTGTCAGGGAAATCAAGCATGCCTCAGCATATTTCAAGAGTTACCCTGCATTCAACCGAGTGTATAGGATAATTGATAGATATTTAGGCCTTTTACTCTCATAGTCGTTTCAGCCAATGAATAAAGTTAAGTTTAAGAATCAAAAGTGTCAAAGTTGCAAGAGGTTAAAAAAGAAGAAGAAGAAGAAGAAGAAGAAGAA
>NW_019235250.1:48274-52510 GCF_002742605.1 Olea europaea var. sylvestris
ATGTCAAAATAAATAAGTTTTATTTTGAGATATGCATTTCAAATTATATAATTTACTTATTAAGGGCCTATTTGACTCCTCCTCCTTTTTGGTGTAGGATGCATTTAGAAATAGTAAGCTGATAGAGAATACGTGAATAAAAAATTAGAAAAATTTTAAATTTGCGTGTAATATTATTTTATTAAAAATTGTGATTAAAAGGAAGACGGAGAAAAATATATTTTAAAAATAATGAAAATCAAACAAAGACCCAGTAAATTATTTAAGCTTAGCCAAACATGCCACGATTTTATCAAGAGCAGTTTTTTTTTTATCCCTTAAAGTTTGTATTGAATTTTCGCTCTTGATGCCACACCTAGATAACTATAATAACATAAATCATGAAACTCAACTCGAAGGTGTCTCATGTAAGTTTAGCAATAGTGTTAACGTAACAATTTAACCCCAGCTCGCTACACATGCATTTAAATGTCTAAATTATATTATTAACCATTTTTTCATGCTAAAAATTAATAAAATATTTTTATGATTAACAAGAAAACCAAATATAATATCTTTTTAAGGCCAAAAATTGAAGTTTCAACATCCCAATAATGTAGTTTACAACTAATTAGAATTCACATACACAACAATAGAAGAATTCTGAAGTCCTTTTTTTCTTGTCAAAACACGTTAGTCAGAATCTCAACCAAAAGAAGAAAGGGAAAAGTAAGAGATTTGAGCCTTGCTCCACCCTTCCTTTAAGCAAGGTCTGGACCGCTCGGGAGCGGTTCGTAACCATCATGTTGTGCTTTAGTCTTCTCGTTAACAGGTATACACTTGAGAACAACTGCAATAAGCAAGCTCACTGCCCCGAGTACAACGCTAAGAAGCCAAAGCTGCCAGTTTAATGGTACAGTGCTGGCGAAAGTGCCCAGGAACTCGACTATAATAACTTGGAATATGACTGTGGCTGCGATGATTCCTGTAAATGTCCAGTTTCCAAACATTCCACGGAAAATGTTTATCTTCTCAATGTCGCGGCTATTTATCTCATTGAAGACCTGAATGAAACCATGAAATCGGAAAAAAATAAAATTATCATGAAACGAGTATATATTACGCGGAAGTCCCATTATTGGAATTTTAGGGAAATATATGAGATAATCAAACACAAGGAATTTAGTTGGTTTGACACTTTGCCTACTACTATGGAGTAATTACTACTTGACAAAAGTGGTGAATGGTAAAGAGTACCATGTTGTCAATCCCGAACTCTACAAAATACTTACTAGAGGATAATACCTGAAAAGAGTACTAAGTTCTTGAACCGAAATCTCCCACCAAAATGTCCATGACGGTCTCACAAACTAAGACTCTCAAAGGTACAAAGTTCTATTTTGAATTCAAGTCAATTCTTTTTGTAGTGGACAAACAAATGACATTCTATTCGAGATTGTCTTCGAACAATAAAACAACATATATATACAGCGCCAAAAAATTACTGGATGTTCTTAAAAGGGAAGGAAGAATTCTTGATGTTACATATTTTTTGGTGCTGGTTTTTATTTCCGCGAACATGATGATAATGAAAAAATATTGACAAAAATTCGTGGAAATCAAGTCATGGAGACATTTTTACCTGACAGAAGACGAAAGTGTTGAATATGAAAGTATTGAGTACTGCAGTGGCATCAGAACCACTAAGTCCTAATAACTTCTTTCCAACAAAATTGAGGACTAGAAGAACAGCCAACTGATAAATGCTCTGACCAATGATATTCCTCCACATGGTCCTGGTAATGAAACTTTCAGTGCTCAAAACAGGAGGCCGTTTCATCAATCCTTCATGTGGCGGTTCAGTGGCCAGTGCAAGTGCACCTAAAGTGTCCATAATCAGATTGACCCAAAGCAGTTGAACGGCCGTAAGGGGAGCTGATCCTGAAATTGATAGCAATGGATAAAGTTGCTCACATGTCATTTAGAAATAGTTACTTTTACGTAACTTTCAGTTTTCATACATGTTAGGGTGTGTTACTTCTTTCTTTTTCACGTTAAGCGCACGTTGAAGAAATGAAAAGCCAGTTGTACAGCTAAACTTACCTGAGACACATGCAGATATAAAGTTGATCATGAGAGCAACAATATTCACAGTTAACTGGAACTGCACAAACTTTTGAATGTTTATGTATACAGAACGCCCCCATCTGGCTACATTCACTATTGTTGCAAAATTGTCGTCCAGTACAATTACATCAGCGCTTTCTTTTGCAACCTAAAAAAATTCATTATTTTCAATAAGAGGGAAAAAATAGTAATTAAGAGCATCTGGATAGTGAAAAAAGCCATACGTAATACCACTCATTAGGATGCACTTGGTTTTCTCCTGCCATCATACTTATTATCACCTAAATACTGTGGTTTTTGCATATGATCACTTATTACAGAAGTCTAAAAATCACAATTCATAAAACAAAGCAAAAAAGAAAACCAAAATCATCTATAGGTGAATAACATCCATTGCAGGCTTCTAGATTAGATCAACTAGGAATTAGTCAGTGATGTTCCAAAAACTTCAAATTTTCCTGAATAACTCAAGATTATCAATATATTGATTTCTTCCAGAAGGAGACCAAATGAATAACAAACATCATTTGGAGACTGAAATTTGAAAATAATACAAGGCATAACCAACTATTGCAGCAACAAAGCAAGTGAACTGACCTCGGTTCCTGCTATGCCCATGGCAAACCCAATGTCAGCTTCATGTAAAGCTGGGGCATCATTGGTCCCATCACCAGTAACTGCAACCACCTCTTTCATGCCTCTCAAATTCTTTACCAAAACATGCTTGTCTGTAGGAGATGACCGAGCCATTACCTACACCCACAATCTAAACACTTTAGAAGACACTATATAATTTTCACATATTGCCTCATTTTATGAGTATACATATATTATCCACCTTTATTTTTGGTATGATTTGAGACATCTGATCGGAAGACTTGTGGCGAAAATCTGGACCTTCAATGGCAAGATCATCATCGAGAAGTATGCCACATTCTTCAGCAATCGCTTTAGCTGTGTTAACATTATCACCAGTGACCATTCGCACGGTAATTCCAGCTGCTAAGCAAGTTTTAACAGCTTTTTTTACCCCAGGACGAACTGGATCCTTGATTCCCACTATTATAATCAACGTATAGCCAGAATCAGGGATGTTATTTTCTTGAAACCCATCGTCCATATCCTTGAAGGCCAAGCATAGAGTGCGCAAAGCTTCACCAGCAAATCCATTGATAACATTCATGGTATCTCTTACAAGTTCTTCAGACAAATGAAGAGTTTCGCCATTGGTGCCAATCATCTTGTCACACATTTTTAGTATAATCTCAGATGCACCTTTGCAAAAAGCTCTGACTTTTCCATCTGGAAGAGACAAAAGCACAGACATCTTTTTCTTTTCTGAATTGAAAGGTTCAACCTTCAACAACTTGCAGGATCGGCGTTCATTATCAAAATCGCCACCCAAAAGCAATCCAAATTCTAATATTGCTGATTCTGTTGGTGTACCCAAGATGGAGTTTTTTCCATCTTTATTCTTGACCACCTCAGACCCTGTATTATTAAATATCCCCTGCAAGAGAATGCTTATTACATTTTCTGATATAACTGGATCTAATGTCGCCCTCTGTCCACTAGCTTCTACTTCTTTTACTTCCCCACAAATCCATATTTTATTCACTACCATATGGTTTGTGGTCAATGTCCCTGTTTTATCAGTGCAAATGGTAGTGGCAGAACCCATTGTTTCACAGGCAGACAAATGTCTCACCAATGCTTTGTCATTCATTAACTTCTTCATTGCGAATGCAAGACTCAACGTCACGGCCAGGGGCAACCCTTCTGGAACTGCAACAACAATTATAGTCACTGCGGTAGCAAAGTAATTTAAAAGCGTCAGAGCATCACCAGAAGTCCATTTGGTAAATTCTTGGTGAAGTCCTTTCTCCACCAAAAACCGGACAGTCAATACTAAGAAAGTCGTCACAGCAAATGCCAGTCCAATCTTACCAATAATAGTAGCAACACCATTTAGTTTCACCTGTAGTGGTGTCTCATCTTCTCCTTCCTCACTTAGAGTTTCCATCAACTTACCCCATTCAGTTCTCATACCCACAGTAGTCACCAGCATCTTACCAGAACCGTCTTGAACTTTGGATCCTGATAAAAGAAAAGGTCTTTTTTCATATATAT
>NW_019235250.1:54043-66691 GCF_002742605.1 Olea europaea var. sylvestris
ATATAGATATATATATATATATATATATATATATATATATGTTGTGACTGTCCAGAAATTCCCAATCTACAGAAAATTAAACTAAACCTAAACCATTCCATATTTTCCTTTTCCCAAACATAGCCCAGTTTATATATCGAAATTCATTAAACCAACGCACATATTACGCAAACCTATAAAATCCACAACCCACATACACGAGGCCCACTCGCACCTCTTAATTCAACCTTAAAATTTACCAAAATAAAATTTACCAAAACCTGGCCCAATCCAACCTATCCACATGGCCCATTCCGAACCAAGCTCACTACTGCAATGCGGAAACCATAAATCCATAGCCAAAACCCCTAATCTAACAAGCCCATTATAATATCAACCATCACTCTGCTGGTGCCCCTGCCTTACTTTGTCATCGTCAGCGTCATCCGTTAGAAAGCCATAGTGCAGACCTACCGCATTTTGGTGTTTGGCCTTTTAATTTAAAAATCAGAACAAAATAGGGACATATAGCCATAGTGCAGACCTACCGCATTTAGGTGTTTGGCCTTTTAATTTAAAAATCAGAACAAAATAGGGACATATAGCCATAGTGCAGACCTACCGCATTTAGGTGTTTGGCCTTTTAATTTAAAAATCAGAACAAAATAGGGACATATAGCCATAGTGCAGACCTACCGCATTTAGGTGTTTGGCCTTTTAATTTAAAAATCAGAACAAAATAGGGACATATGTGCTAAAACAAAATAATAATAATAATAATAAATAAATAAATAAACAAAAAAATGTCATATAATAGCTATAGCACGTCATTTGGTCACTACCAAAATCAGGTACCTTACCCACATCCTTCCACTTATCAATACAATTATCCTTCATCTAGGACCTTTATTGGGGACATAAATTCTTATTCTGAACAACATGAACTCCAATTATGGAATTTTGATAGTCTCAATGGACCAAACTCATTTTTCGATTGGCTTGATGGTCTTGAAAATTTCTTTGAATTTCACAACTTAAATGACTCCCGTTGTCTTTGCCATGCTGATATGGCACTGGTCACATCTGCTAGATGTTATTGAAAGTATTTTTGCATAACATTAATTAACTAGGTCAGCGTCCTATCACTCTATAAGATGAGATAAAACAAATTTTAAGTAATAAATACGCTCCCGTGTACTATTGATCTCAATTGCTAGATAAATTCTTCTTAAACTATAAACAATGTACATCCACTGTTGGGGAATATCTAGCATATTTCGAAAAGTTATTGCACAGTTGTTATATTTACGAGGCTCCCCACATTACAACATCTAGATTTATTGATCGTTTGAATCTTAAAATCTTGCCTAATGATATTCCTGCATTCCAATCTCTAGGTGACACTTACCAACAAGCTAACTTATGGAACTTATCATTTCATCTTCACCGAGCATGTTAAAGGCTAGGTATATCATCACAATCTAAACAATCACCTCCCCAGTCAAGTTGTCATCCTCTTGAGAAAGATAATGAAGTTTTCATTGCTAAACCAATTGAATATTCTGATAACAAGGATGAAGAAATTTCTATAGTGTTACCACCTAAGTCAAACAATCCATCTAACTTCAATTACGTGCCGACATTGATCTTGCCTAATGTGTTGCATGATACATTGACTTTGATATGATTTTACCTCCACTTTGTGATGTTTATGAGGTTTACCACATTGTCCAATGTCATTGTTCGTTCAAACACTTTTCCCACAGTGTAAAGAAAAGATTGAATTTTTCACTTGAACTTAACCTGTTTGATTGGTCATCGCACTTACATGAGAGTTTTGTTTTCCATATAGTAGAATTGTTTCCTTATTGGGTTACATCCGCGCCACCATTGTTGCACTCACCTGTTTTCGCACGTTAGTTTACTTTGTTAGATCCTTGTACTACTCATTATGAACAATCAATTGAAGACTTTATAGATGAGTTACATAAGCGGTTGCTTTTTGAAGTTTCGTATCGATATTTGGTCAGACAAAGAGATCATCCCCTTGGGCAGGTCATGTTCTTGGGGATGTTTTGTAAATTCAGTTGATGTTACATGATCAGTTCAGGTACTTGGTTCTTACGAAAGATGGCCCTTCTTGACATAAGTTTAACAAGTTGATGCTGCCCAAGGTCCAGTACAAGCATTTGGTGAAGATAAAAGATCGACCTCCTTGGAATATGAAGTACTAGTCTATCTTATCGGAGTCGAGTTCTTTCAGCCGGGGAGAAATGATGCAATATCAGAAGGAATATTATTATGTTCAGTTTCCAATTTTAATCTGTATTTTAGGAATTATAATTAGGTTTAATTTAGTTGCTTTTATTAGATATTTTCCTTCTTAAGATAGAATATTTCCGACCCTATATGAAGGACTCTTTTGCATTGTAATAAAACAACTTCTGAATGAATGAATAATTAATATAGTCTTCCTCCATTTCTCTCTTCCCCTTGCCCTCTTCTTCTCTCTTTTCCCCCTGCTTTCTCCTCTCCTCCTCTTTTCCCTTTTCCTACAATTTTCCTCTTGCACCCTACGTCAACTAGTCATGATTAACCAACAAAAAATTGGTAATAATTTTGACAATTTCAAGAAAATGACCATCAGACTTTTTTCCTTTGAGGCACCTCTTAAATTAGCTGGGAACCACTACGTGGAGCCTATTGCAAGGGTCCCCACGGCACCAATCATCTAACACAGTCCAGGCAATACAAACTATAATAATAGAATTGAATTATGCAAGTTGTACCCATTGTCATTGATAATTTTACGTGCCAGAGAAATCAATTGTAAAATTCTGTGCCACATTATGTCAACTAGAATGTGTAGCAAAAATGATAATAATATAGGTGAAGCCATCTGGCAGGATAGGTATGACAATGAAGCCAATACAGACAAAAGTAGATGAGTCTAAAATGGACAGAGATCCACGCCTTATTTTCAATTAAACTAGGAGATGGATATTATTTCTTAAATATTTTTCCTCATTCCATCAATGTCACCAAGAAATTTCGAGGAAATTTCGTCCTCTGACTTTTGCACAGTACACGCCAAAAAGGTCCCACGTTAAAATTATGTGTCCCATTCACCTATTATAAAATAACAACTCTTAGGCCTCAGGGGCCACAGAGAGTAAACGAACATTTATTGTAATGTTGATTTGAGACTTTAAAAAAAAAACAAAAGAGAGAGACATTTGGCAAAAGAAAACTTTTTATGGCTTACTATAAAACAAAGAGTAATAAAATATTATTAATAAAAGGCAATCTCTGTCACATGGCCACCGGCCTCACCACGATGTACATCTTAGAATCACATGGGTACATGATATTGCAGCCATATCTTCAAATATTTTTTTTTTCTATAATTTCTAAAAGTAAGCGTAATAATTCATTTCAATTTTTGACTAATGTTATCCAATTATTTAAATAAAATTAACCACATCAATCAACTACACTATATCGAAGTATGGGTGTCTGCAGGTACCATATGCTACTGCTTAAAAATCTAAAACCCCAATTTGACAAACAAAAAATTACTTATGGACCAAATTAGAGCCTGTTTGGGAGTGATTTTGAGAATTGATTTTTTGATCGTTGGGAGAAAAGTGGGGTCCACCCGTGAGAGAAAAAGTCAAATATGATGGCTGGAATAGTGAAATAACGGTCAAAAAATCAATTTTTTGAGTGAAAAAATCGGGCCCAAACAAGGCCTTAAAATATGGCATCAATTTGAAACTAAAGCTCCTCAAAATTTAACAATTCTAATTTAAAATATAATATTATTGATTAGCTCTGTTAGAGCATTTTCAAGAGATTCTCTATTTTTAAAAAACATATTCTATCGAGTTGAAATTTCAAAGTATTCCAAAAAACTATTTATATTTAACATTTAATGTTATTACTCTAAAAAATATTCATTATTTTTTTTCCATATTTTATTTTAACTAACTTTTCTCTCAATTATTTTATTATTTTCCTAGATTGAGAATTAAAACATTTTAAATACATTTAACTATACCTTTTAAATTAAAAACGTTCATTTAAAGAGTGGGTGGGCCAAAGTTAGCTTCTTTTGCTGAAAACTTAAAAAGAGTGACGTCGTGAACTCTCGTCTTTCTATTTTAAGATAAAAGAAATGGTCAATGGAAAACCCAAAGTGATTAGCAATAAAAAAACCTTTAGATTCTGCAGATTTCAAAAAGAACAAACGGAAAAAGGCTCCTTTTATGCTTTACGGAAAAATGACTCCAAACACACAAAATGAGTAATTGTACTTTACATCCTGGGAAAATTTATTAACATTAGTTCATTAAAAACCTCATTAATTACCAAAAATTTTGCATAAATGAATCAAATTTTTTGTTTTTATAATTTTTAACGGGCATTTCCTAACAAAAGAAACTCGTATACAGCAGCATAAAATCAAACTTTTATTTCCAGAAATATTAGGCATATTTTTCAAGTGAATTAAACTCGGAAATAAAAATCCCATTACCTCTAAAAGTCTACCGTTTTGCCAGATTTATATTTTCCAATACTGAAAACTTAGTGATTTCTAAAAAATTATCACAAGACTCTATTAGCATTATACAAATAAAAGAAACTTGTGAAGAAGTAAGAGCATAAAATCCAAAACCTTTTATCTGTTCGAGAGAGAGAGGATCCAATTATACGTACACTGAGTTTCCGTATCCGTTCTTTATTTTCAGATCGCTTTTCGAGATCAGCGACGTACCGGAAGCGACGGCGGCGGTTCTTGACGATTGTTCCGACGGCTTTGCGCCACCGCAAGAGGTTCTCCTCCGACCGGTCGTTTTGCAGCAAATCAAAGTCCTTAGAGATTAGCTTTTCCATTGTTGAGCTGCTGTAGTCTGTGTGCCACTTCACTTCCCCCACTTTGTAGGTTAGATAATTGAATGAATGATTACTCCACTCTATTATAGGTTACTACTTGGTCTCTTATTTTCAGAAAGTTACTTATTGTTCACTCAACTTTTGTCAAATGTTACTATTTCCTTATTGAAATTTATAAGGCTACCCAATGTTCATTTAAATTTGAATAAAATCACTCATTATTCTCTAAACTTTACAATAGATAACACTCATGAAAATAATATGGATGATTGATGGATAATTTTATTCAAATTTAGGTGAGCGATAAGTAACTTTTAAAATTTTGGTGAGCTTACTACATGTAAAAAAGTTTAGTGAACAAAGATTAACCTTTTAAATTTTGATGAGCAAATAGTAATTTATAGCAAATTTCAATGACTTTATTAAATTAACTCTACAGATTTAGGTAACTGCTTTTTTCTTCGATTATTAGAATTTTGTGCAAATAACATATTATAAAATTTAAAGAATCGGAAAAATAAAAATAATGAGTATCTATACTCGTGTTAGTCGTGTGTACTTTATAATAGTGATCCGTGTATATTAATTTATATTTCGATATTTAATCAATATGAAATTTATCCTTTAACATTTTCGAGTTACTATAAATCTACATGGTTTATGTTATTTTTTAAATTTAATTTAGTTTTATTAAAACGGATATCATTATTGGCTCTCTTTTTTTTCTTTGTAGAAACGTGTTAGGCTCGACCTATTTGATCATTTATGAGTTGTTCGTGAGAGTACTCATTTTTCAATTTGTTGGCGTTGATTCATGGTCGATTCAATCAACATTAGATTAAAATACGAGATTAGTATATTATTAATTTAATTGTCTGCTGTAACAGTACTTTTAGACTATTAATGGATATAGATCTAAATGAAAACATCTTTTAAACAAGAATATAAAGAGTAAATTTTGTCCAAATTTAAAAGTCAATCGAAGAATGAAAAAGATTCCTCTCAAGTGTCAAAAGTCCCAGAAGTGCATAACAAATACCGCCAAAGTCCAATACCGCAGAGGAAATTAAATGAAGTTAGTAAAATGGTTGTTTGATAATTAAATAATTAATATCTAAGCTGATTTTTTATTTATTTATTTATTGTAAAAGTAATAGTTAATTATTTGTTTTTTTCAATGTAATGAGTAGTTCTTATGATATATCATTAGGGTGGTAGTTACAACCAACTGAACACGCCCCCATTTGAATTATTGTTATTCCTAAAGTGCAAGGTTCACACCTAACGATTCCTTAAGAGCATTGTTAAAAATTATTTGATTTATGGAAACAATTGAACCACAAACTATATAGTTTTTGGATGTTATCAAATGAGATGAACGATTTGATTCAATTTTAGTACAATTTGACATTTAATCAATTTGAAAGAGCTTAGCACTCGACTAACTTCATTAGTCCGTTGAGTGCTCGACTAACTTCGTTAATTTGTCGAGTTAGTCGTGTTATTATTTATCAAGCTTTGATAAGAATGCACAAATATAGCTACGTAGTCCACACACTTTGTGGACCTCTTAACACGAGTCTTAGGAGCACAGATATGAATTCCCAAATAGTAACAGCAAGTTTGCAGGTACTATTAGGGCCAATCAACGTATTAGATCATTTACTGGTGGACGAGAAAACAAGTTAAGTCCATTTTATTCACGAGATTATTGACGCTTAACCTTGTTTCAAGGTAATTTGAAGTGGTTGAAAATTGTGTGCACATTCGAGCTCTAGCAAATAATTAATTGACAAGATTTTCAAGGGATCAAATGATTTTGATCGTGATTCGGAGGGTTTAGAGGACTCCATTAAAGATGAATTTTCTATGCCTTTGGTGAAATCCCCATGTTGCAATTTTGGTAGGGTCTTGAAAAGAATATCTAAAATAAGTTCTTGAATTGTTTATTCTTTAGATGGTATACTCAAAAGAGGCGTTTAGAAAAAATGATCCGATCTTGGTAGAAAAACTTAGAAGTGGGAAGGACTATAGAATAGAATGGCAAAGAAGGATTTCTGTAGCTCGTGTTGTTAATGTGTGGCTTTAGTTTGAAAGTCATCATGTTAATTTTTAATTCTTTTTCTTATTTTGCGCAGGAAAGATGTATCTGTAGCGATGACTCCTTGAGCAAGAAATGACTGAAGTGGTGGAGCAAAAGGGTAAAATGTAGACAACAACCGGGATCATTCGCGATGAACAAATTATATTGCTTGATTCAAGAAACTTTGTAGGTGATGCAAACTCTCATATAATTGCTATTGACATTATACACTTCTTGTCGGTGAAGAAACTGAAGAGAGATCAAGCAGAAAGGAAGAAGTCGTACATTGACGAAAGACTTCGAAATAATGAAGAATGAAACAATTCATGTACTGATATTTAGTTCTTTTTGCTTAAAGGGAAAAGTAGGAGATTCGAGCCTTGCTCCACCCTTCCTTCCTTTAAGCAAGGTCTGGACCGCTCGAGAGCGGTTCGTAACCATCATGTTGTGCTTTAGTCTTCTCGTTAACAGGTATACACTTGAGAACAACTGCAATAAGCAAGCTCACTGCCCCGAGTACAACGCTAAGAAGCCAAAGCTGCCAGTTTAATGGTACAGTGCTGGCGAAAGTGCCCAGGAACTCGACTATAATAACTTGGAATATGACTGTGGATGCGATGATTCCTGTAAATGTCCAGTTTCCAAACATTCCACGGAAAATGTTTATCTTCTCAATGTCGCGGCTATTTATCTCATTGAAGACCTGAATGAAACCATGAAATCCGAAGAAAATAAAATTATCATGAAACGAGTATATGTTACACGGAAGTCCCAGTATTGGAATTTTAGGGAAATATATGAGATAATCAAACACAAGGAATTTAGTTGGTTTGACACTTTGCCTACTACTATGGGCTAATTAGTACTTAACAAAAGTGGTGAATGGTAAAGAGTACCATGTTGTCAATCCCGAACTCTACAAAATACCTACTAGAGGATAATACCTGAAAAGAGTACAAAGTTCTTGAACCGAAATCTCCCACCAAAATGTCCATGACGGTCTCACAAACTAAGACTCTCAAAGGTACAAAGTTCTATTTTGAATTCAAGTCAATTCTTTTTGTAGTGGACAAACAAATGACATTCTATTCGAGATTGTCTTCGAACAATAAAACAACATATATATACAGCGCGAAAAAATTACTGGATGTTCTTAAAAGGGAAGGAAGAATTCTTGATGTTACATATTTTTTGGTGCTGGTTTTTATTTCCGCGAACATGATGATAATGAAAAAATATTGACAAAAATTCGTGGAAATCAAGTCATGGAGACATTTACCTGACAGAAGACGAAAGTGTTGAATATGAAAGTATTGAGTACTGCAGTGGCATCAGAACCACTAAATCCTAATAACTTCTTTCCAACAAAATTGAGGACTAGAAGAACAGCCAACTGATAAATGCTCTGACCAATGATATTCCTCCACATGGTCCTGGTAATGAAACTTTCAGTGCTCAAAACAGGAGGCCGTTTCATCAATCCTTCATGTGGCGGTTCAGTGGCCAGTGCAAGTGCACCTAAAGTGTCCATAATCAGATTGACCCAAAGCAGTTGAACGGCCGTAAGGGGAGCTGATCCTGAAATTGATAGCAATGGATAAAGTTGCTCACATGTCATTTAGAAATAGTTACTTTTACGTAACTTTTAGTTTTCATACATGTTAGGGTGTGTTACTTCTTTCTTTTTCACGTTAAGCGCACGTTGAAGAAATGAAAAGCCAGTTGTACAGCTAAACTTACCTGAGACACATGCAGATATAAAGTTGATCATGAGAGCAACAATATTCACAGTTAACTGGAACTGCACAAACTTTTGAATGTTTATGTATACAGAACGCCCCCATCTGGCTACATTCACTATTGTTGCAAAATTGTCGTCCAGTACAATTACATCAGCGCTTTCTTTTGCAACCTAAAAAAATTCATTATTTTCAATAAGAGGGAAAAAATAGTAATTAAGAGCATCTGGATAGTGAAAAAAGCCATACGTAATACCACTCATTAGGATGCACTTGATTTTCTCCAGCCATCATACTTATTATCACCTAAATACTGTGGTTTTTGCAAATGATCACTTATTACAGAAGTCTAAAAATCACAATTCATAAAACAAGGCAAAAAAGAAAACCAAAATCATCTATAGGTGAATAACATCCATTGCAGGCTTCTAGATTAGATCAACTAGGAATTAGTCAGTGATGTTCCAAAAACTTCAAATTTTCCTGAATAACTCAAGATTATCAATATATTGATTTCTTCCAGAAGGAGACCAAATGAATAACAAACATCATTTGGAGACTGAAATTTGAAAATAATACAAGGCATAACCAACTATTGCAGCAACAAAGCAAGTGAACTGACCTCGGTTCCTGCTATGCCCATGGCAAACCCAATGTCAGCTTCATGTAAAGCTGGGGCATCATTGGTCCCATCACCAGTAACTGCAACCACCTCTTTCATGCCTCTCAAATTCTTTACCAAAACATGCTTGTCTGTAGGAGATGACCGAGCCATTACCTACACCCACAATCTAAACACTTTAGAAGACACTATATAATTTTCACATATTGCCTCATTTTATGAGTATACATATATTATCCACCTTTATTTTTGGAATGATTTGACACATCTGATCGGAAGACTTGTGGCGAAATCTGGACCTTCAATGGCAAGATCATCATCGAGAAGTATGCCACATTCTTCAGCAATCGCTTTAGCTGTGTTAACATTATCACCAGTGACCATTCGCACGGTAATTCCAGCTGCTAAGCAAGTTTTAACAGCTTTTTTTACCCCAGGACGAACTGGATCCTTGATTCCCACTATTATAATCAACGTATAGCCAGAATCAGGGATGTTATTTTCTTGAAACCCATCGTCCATATCCTTGAAGGCCAAGCATAGAGTGCGCAAAGCTTCACCAGCAAATCCATTGATAACATTCATGGTATCTCTTACAAGTTCTTCAGACAAATGAAGAGTTTCGCCATTGGTGCCAATCATCTTGTCACACATTTTTAGTATAATCTCAGATGCACCTTTGCAAAAAGCTCTGACTTTTCCATCTGGAAGAGACAAAAGCACAGACATCTTTTTCTTTTCTGAATTGAAAGGTTCAACCTTCAACAACTTGCAGGATCGGCGTTCATTATCAAAATCGCCACCCAAAAGCAATCCAAATTCTAATATTGCTGATTCTGTTGGTGTACCCAAGATGGAGTTTTTTCCATCTTTATTCTTGACCACCTCAGACCCTGTATTATTAAATATCCCCCGCAAGAGAATGCTTATTACATTTTCTGATATAACTGGATCTAATGTCGCCCTCTGTCCACTAGCTTCTACTTCCTTTACTTCCCCACAAATCCATATTTTATTCACTACCATATGGTTTGTGGTCAATGTCCCTGTTTTATCAGTGCAAATGGTAGTGGCAGAACCCATTGTTTCACAGGCAGACAAATGTCTCACCAATGCTTTGTCATTCATTAACTTCTTCATTGCGAATGCAAGACTCAACGTCACGGCCAGGGGCAACCCTTCTGGAACTGCAACAACAATTATAGTCACTGCGGTAGCAAAGTAATTTAAAAGCGTCAGAGCATCACCAGAAGTCCATTTGGTAAATTCTTGGTGAAGTCCTTTCTCCACCAAAAACCGGACAGTCAATACTAAGAAAGTCGTCACAGCAAATGCCAGTCCAATCTTACCAATAATAGTAGCAACACCATTTAGTTTCACCTGTAGTGGTGTCTCATCTTCTCCTTCCTCACTTAGAGTTTCCATCAACTTACCCCATTCAGTTCTCATACCCACAGTAGTCACCAGCATCTTACCAGAACCGTCTTGAACTTTGGATCCTGATAAAAGAAAAGGTCTTTTTTCATATATATTTACTGGCACACTTTCACCAGTCAAGCTTGACTGATCAATCAACAAGTTGTACCCTGATATAAAGATTCCATCGGCTGGAACCTGGTCTCCAATGGACAGATGGACAACATCCCCAACAACCAGGTCATATATGGAGACTTTCTGACGAATTCCGTCTCTTATGACCTGGACGAAAATCTTTTTCTTCTCCTTATCTAACTCCTTGAACTGCAATGATTGCCTGTAATCACTAATTGCAGTAACCATCACCACCAAAAGTATACTTAGAATAATTCCCAACCCGTCATACATGCCCTTCGGCCACCCTTCAGTGGCCAGCCCCACACCGATGGAGACCACAGCACAAACCATAAGGATGATAAGTGTCAAATCATGTAAAGCTTCCCACACAAACATCCAAAAGCTTTTAGAAGGTTTCTCAGTATAATGGTTGGAACCAAAGACATTTTGCCGGACAGGCACATCACTTGATTTGACTCCTTCATCCAGTGTAACGTGCAATTTTTTGGAGAGTCCTTCAACTCCTTTAAGTTTTATTAATGTCTTGATATCGTACGTAGCAACAATGGGTGCAAGTTTGTCTGGGTGAATTTGAAACCCTGCTACTCGAGCCTCTTCTGGGAGCCCATTTTGAATATCTGCATCGAGATCTTCTTCCCCAGGTCCACTTGGATCTTTAGGCAGTTCTGGGTGTAAACCTTGTTCAACCAGTGCACAAGCAAAAGAAAATCAAATACTAATATTGACAACAATTTAGGGCCAAAGCAACTTGTTCATTACCAAGATGATTAAAAATATACCATCAATAAACCTAAGTGCTGCTGAATGAGCCAATCTGGAAACTCGGATTCTTTCCTGGTAAATGAACCAAGGTAATCAAGGACTATTAGATAAAGAAATTTCATTAGACAAACCCAGCATATTGCTGAAAGTGTTGATAAATTATAAAGCCTTTGATTTTGATTCAGCCTTTTGTGAATGACAAGAACTTCCTGAAACAATATCAGGGATAAAACTGTCTTAAGGAGTGAAGAGGAAGCGCATCTCTGTTCTCTATTGTAAGTATTATGCCCTAGGTCCAATCGACTTTGGACATAAATACTTTTATATATAATTAATGCAATTAAATGGCAGATCTATTATTTAATTAATAGACAATTAAATAAATAATAGAGTCCGTAAATTCAAATATTTGTAATTTATTAATCACAAGGAGTTGTGATTGTGAGATACAAATTACATCTGATTGAATCTTAAATCATCCGTGGTCGTAAGTAATAACGAGATACGGATATCGTTATTACGGATAGACCATCACGTGTGGCATTTCTTACTTGTAAAGTAAGTAGCTGATCTCACAAGTTAAAGAGTGGTGACACTTAAATGAACACGTGGATGTTTGTTATAGAACAAAACATTGGAGACCCGTCGAGAGATTCCACATGGATAACTATCTGAGTGTCGGTGGTTAATCTCTAACGTTCGGTAGTGAAATTGGTCCTTTGACTTGAGGTCGTCATGGTACCTTATATGAGGACAGTCATACTTTGGCGGTGTTGGATGTTGCTCTGAAAAGGGCCGCTAATACGACATCGTTCGGGTACGTCAAGAATCGTATGAAGGTTGTGATTTATCAATAAAGGATTCGTCACTCTTAGATAGTAGGAGATTATGATCTGCGTTTCATTCAATTAAGTCAATGATGAAATCCTTGGCCAAGGTGTACTCATAAGTCGAAAAGGAGTTTTCGATTTATATTGACTTAATAGTGGAGTGAAAGATATGATCGATGATCG
>NW_019235250.1:66830-131291 GCF_002742605.1 Olea europaea var. sylvestris
ATATAGATATATATATATATATATATATATATATATATATGTTGTGACTGTCCAGAAATTCCCAATCTACAGAAAATTAAACTAAACCTAAACCATTCCATATTTTCCTTTTCCCAAACATAGCCCAGTTTATATATCGAAATTCATTAAACCAACGCACATATTACGCAAACCTATAAAATCCACAACCCACATACACGAGGCCCACTCGCACCTCTTAATTCAACCTTAAAATTTACCAAAATAAAATTTACCAAAACCTGGCCCAATCCAACCTATCCACATGGCCCATTCCGAACCAAGCTCACTACTGCAATGCGGAAACCATAAATCCATAGCCAAAACCCCTAATCTAACAAGCCCATTATAATATCAACCATCACTCTGCTGGTGCCCCTGCCTTACTTTGTCATCGTCAGCGTCATCCGTTAGAAAGCCATAGTGCAGACCTACCGCATTTTGGTGTTTGGCCTTTTAATTTAAAAATCAGAACAAAATAGGGACATATAGCCATAGTGCAGACCTACCGCATTTAGGTGTTTGGCCTTTTAATTTAAAAATCAGAACAAAATAGGGACATATAGCCATAGTGCAGACCTACCGCATTTAGGTGTTTGGCCTTTTAATTTAAAAATCAGAACAAAATAGGGACATATAGCCATAGTGCAGACCTACCGCATTTAGGTGTTTGGCCTTTTAATTTAAAAATCAGAACAAAATAGGGACATATGTGCTAAAACAAAATAATAATAATAATAATAAATAAATAAATAAACAAAAAAATGTCATATAATAGCTATAGCACGTCATTTGGTCACTACCAAAATCAGGTACCTTACCCACATCCTTCCACTTATCAATACAATTATCCTTCATCTAGGACCTTTATTGGGGACATAAATTCTTATTCTGAACAACATGAACTCCAATTATGGAATTTTGATAGTCTCAATGGACCAAACTCATTTTTCGATTGGCTTGATGGTCTTGAAAATTTCTTTGAATTTCACAACTTAAATGACTCCCGTTGTCTTTGCCATGCTGATATGGCACTGGTCACATCTGCTAGATGTTATTGAAAGTATTTTTGCATAACATTAATTAACTAGGTCAGCGTCCTATCACTCTATAAGATGAGATAAAACAAATTTTAAGTAATAAATACGCTCCCGTGTACTATTGATCTCAATTGCTAGATAAATTCTTCTTAAACTATAAACAATGTACATCCACTGTTGGGGAATATCTAGCATATTTCGAAAAGTTATTGCACAGTTGTTATATTTACGAGGCTCCCCACATTACAACATCTAGATTTATTGATCGTTTGAATCTTAAAATCTTGCCTAATGATATTCCTGCATTCCAATCTCTAGGTGACACTTACCAACAAGCTAACTTATGGAACTTATCATTTCATCTTCACCGAGCATGTTAAAGGCTAGGTATATCATCACAATCTAAACAATCACCTCCCCAGTCAAGTTGTCATCCTCTTGAGAAAGATAATGAAGTTTTCATTGCTAAACCAATTGAATATTCTGATAACAAGGATGAAGAAATTTCTATAGTGTTACCACCTAAGTCAAACAATCCATCTAACTTCAATTACGTGCCGACATTGATCTTGCCTAATGTGTTGCATGATACATTGACTTTGATATGATTTTACCTCCACTTTGTGATGTTTATGAGGTTTACCACATTGTCCAATGTCATTGTTCGTTCAAACACTTTTCCCACAGTGTAAAGAAAAGATTGAATTTTTCACTTGAACTTAACCTGTTTGATTGGTCATCGCACTTACATGAGAGTTTTGTTTTCCATATAGTAGAATTGTTTCCTTATTGGGTTACATCGGCGCCACCATTGTTGCACTCACCTGTTTTCGCACGTTAGTTTACTTTGTTAGATCCTTATACTACTCATTATGAACAATCAATTGAAGACTTTATAGATGAGTTACATAAGCGGTTGCTTTTTGAAGTTTCGTATCGATATTTGGTCAGACAAAGAGATCGTCCCCTTGGGCAGGTCATGTTCTTGGGGATGTTTTGTAAATTCAGTTGATGTTACATGATCAGTTCAGGTACTTGGTTCTTACGAAAGATCGCCCTTCTTGACATAAGTTTAACAAGTTGATGTTGCCCAAGGTCCAGTACAAGCATTTGGTGAAGATAAAAGATCGACCTCCTTGGAATATGAAGTACTAGTCTATCTTATCGGAGTCGAGTTCTTTCAGCCGGGGAGAAATGATGCAATATTAGAAGGAATATTATTATGTTTAGTTTCCAATTTTAATTTGTATTTTAGGAATTATAATTAGGTTTAATTTAGTTGCTTTTATTAGATATTTTCCTTCTTAAGATAGAATATTTCCGACCCTATATGAAGGACTCTTTTGCATTGTAATAAAACAACTTCTGAATGAATGAATAATTAATATAGTCTTCCTCTATTTCTCTCTTCCCCTTGCCCTCTTCTTCTCTCTTTTCCCCCTGCTTTCTCCTCTCCTCCTCTTTCCCCTTTTCCTACAATTTTCCTCTTGCACCCTACGTCAACTAGTCATGATTAACCAACAAAAAATTGGTAATAATTTTGACAATTTCAAGAAAATGACCAATAGACTTTTTTCCTTTGAGGCACCTCTTAAATTAGCTGGGAACCACTACGCGGAGCCTATTGCAAGGGTCCCCATGGCACCAATCATCTAACACAGTCCAGGCAATACATACTATAATAATTGAATTGAATTATGCAAGTTGTACAAATTTTCATTGATAATTTTACGTGCCAGAGAAATCAATTGTAAAATTGTGTGCCACATGATGTCAACTAAAATGTGTAGCAAAAATGATAATAATATAGGTGAAGTCATCTGGCAGGATAGGTATGACAATGAAGCCAATACAGACAACAGTAGATGAGTCTAAAATGGACAGAGATCCACGCCTTATTTTCAATTAAACTAGGAGATGGATATTATTTCTTAAATATTTTTCCTCATTCCATCAATGTCACCAAGAAATTTCGAGGAAATTTCGTCCTCTGACTTTTGCACAGTACACGCCAAAAAGGTCCCACGTTAAAATTATGTGTCCCATTCACCTATTATAAAATAACAACTCTTAGGCCTCAGGGGCCACAGAGAGTAAACGAACATTTATTGTAATGTTGATTTGAGACTTTAAAAAAAAAACAAAAGAGAGAGACATTTGGCAAAAGAAAACTTTTTATGGCTTACTATAAAACAAAGAGTAATAAAATATTATTAATAAAAGGCAATCTCTGTCACATGGCCACCGGCCTCACCACGATGTACATCTTAGAATCACATGGGTACATGATATTGCAGCCATATCTTCAAATATTTTTTTTTTCTATAATTTCTAAAAGTAAGCGTAATAATTCATTTCAATTTTTGACTAATGTTATCCAATTATTTAAATAAAATTAACCACATCAATCAACTACACTATATCGAAGTATGGGTGTCTGCAGGTACCATATGCTACTGCTTAAAAATCTAAAACCCCAATTTGACAAACAAAAAATTACTTATGGACCAAATTAGAGCCTGTTTGGGAGTGATTTTGAGAATTGATTTTTTGATCGTTGGGAGAAAAGTGGGGTCCACCCGTGAGAGAAAAAGTCAAATATGATGGCTGGAATAGTGAAATAACGGTCAAAAAATCAATTTTTTGAGTGAAAAAATCGGGCCCAAACAAGGCCTTAAAATATGGCATCAATTTGAAACTAAAGCTCCTCAAAATTTAACAATTCTAATTTAAAATATAATATTATTGATTAGCTCTGTTAGAGCATTTTCAAGAGATTCTCTATTTTTAAAAAACATATTCTATCGAGTTGAAATTTCAAAGTATTCCAAAAAACTATTTATATTTAACATTTAATGTTATTACTCTAAAAAATATTCATTATTTTTTTTCCATATTTTATTTTAACTAACTTTTCTCTCAATTATTTTATTATTTTCCTAGATTGAGAATTAAAACATTTTAAATACATTTAACTATACCTTTTAAATTAAAAACGTTCATTTAAAGAGTGGGTGGGCCAAAGTTAGCTTCTTTTGCTGAAAACTTAAAAAGAGTGACGTCGTGAACTCTCGTCTTTCTATTTTAAGATAAAAGAAATGGTCAATGGAAAACCCACAGTGATTAGCAATAAAAAAACCTTTAGATTCTGCAGATTTCAAAAAGAACAAACGGAAAAAGGCTCCTTTTATGCTTTACGGAAAAATGACTCCAAACACACAAAATGAGTAATTGTACTTTACATCCTGGGAAAATTTATTAACATTAGTTCATTAAAAACCTCATTAAATACCAAAAATTTTGCATAAATGAATCAATTTTTTTGTTTTTATAATTTTTAACGGGCATTTCCTAACAAAAGAAACTCGTATACAGCAGCATAAAATCAAACTTTTATTTCCAGAAATATTAGGCATATTTTTCAAGTGAATTAAACTCGGAAATAAAAATCCCATTACCTCTAAAAGTCCTACCGTTTTGCCAGATTTATATTTTCCAATACTGAAAACTTAGTGATTTCTAAAAAATTATCACAAGACTCTATTAGCATTATACAAACAAAAGAAACTTGTGAAGAAGTAAGAGCATAAAATCCAAAACCTTTTATCTGTTCGAGAGAGAGAGGATCCAATTATACGTACACTGAGTTTCCGTATCCGTTCTTTATTTTCAGATCGCTTTTCGAGATCAGCAACGTACCGGAAGCGACGGCGGCGGTTCTTGACGATTGTTCCGACGGCTTTGCGCCACCGCAAGAGGTTCTCCTCCGACCGGTCGTTTTGCAGCAAATCAAAGTCCTTAGAGATTAGCTTTTCCATTGTTGAGCTGCTGTAGTCTGTGTGCCACTTCACTTCCCCACTTTGTAGGTTAGATAATTGCATGAATGATTACTCCACTCTATTATAGGTTACTACTTGGTCTCTTATTTTTAGAAAGTTACTTATTCTTCACTCAACTTTTATCGAATGTTACTATTTCCTTATCGAAATTTATAAGGTTACCCAATCTTCATTTAAATTTGAATAAAATTACTTATTATTCACTAAACTTTACAATAGATAACACTCGTGAAAATGATATGAATGATTGATAGATAATTTTGTTCAAATTTAGGTGAGCAATAAGTAACATTTAAAATTTTGGTGAGCTTACTGCCTATAAGAAAGTTCAGTGAACAAAGATTAACCTTTTAAATTTTGATGAGTAAATAGTAATTTATAGCAAATTTCAATGACTTTATTAAATTAACTCTACAGATTTAGGTAACTGCTTTTTTCTTCGATTATTAGAATTTTGTGCAAATAACATATTATAAAATTTAAAGAATCGGAAAAATAAAAATAATGAGTATCTATACTCGTGTTAGTCGTGTGTACTTTATAATAGTGATCCGTGTATATTAATTTATATTTCGATATTTAATCAATATGAAATTTATCCTTTAACATTTTCGAGTTACTATAAATCTACATGGTTTATGTTATTTTTTAAATTTAATTTAGTTTTATTAAAACGGATATCATTATTGGCTCTCTTTTTTTTCTTCGTAGAAACGCGTTAGGCTCGACCTATTTGATCATTTATGAGTTGTTCGTGAGAGTACTCATTTTTCAATTTGTTGGCGTTGATTCATGGTCGATTCAATCAACATTAGATTAAAATACGAGATTAGTATATTATTAATTGAATTGTCTGGTGTAATAGAACTATTAGACTATTAACGGATATAGATCAAAATGAAAACATCTTTTAAACAAAAACATAAAGAATATATTTTGTCCAAATTTAAAAGTCAACCGAAGAATGGAAAAGATTCCTCTCTCAAGTGTTACAGGTCCCAGAAGTGCATAACAAATACTGTCAAAGTCTAATACCGCAGAGGAAATTAAATGAAGTTAGAAAAATGGTTGTTTGATAATTAAATAATTAATATCTAAGCTGATTTTTTATTTATTTATTTATTGTAAAAGTAATAGTTAATTATTTGTTTTTTTCAATGTAATGAGTAGTTCTTATGATATATCATTAGGGTGGTAGTTACAACCAACTGAACACGCCCCCATTTGAATTATTGTTATTCCTAAAGTGCAAGGTTCACACCTAACGATTCCTTAAGAGCATCGTTAAAAATTATTTGATTTATGGAAACAATTGAACCACAAACTATATAGTTTTTGGATGATATCAAATGAGATGAACGATTTGATTCAATTTTAGTACAATTTGACATTTAATCAATTTGAAAGAGCTGAGCACTCGACTAACTTCATTAGTCCGTTGAGTGCTCGACTAACTTCGTTAATTTGTCGAGTTAGTCGTGTTATTATTTATCAAGCTTTGATAAGAATGCACAAATATAGCTACGCAGTCCACACATTTACTGGTACTATTAGGGCCAATCAACGTATTAGATCATTTACTGGTGGACGAGAAAACAAGTTAAGTCCATTTTATTCACGAGATTATTGACGCTTAACCTTGTTTCAAGGTAATTTGAAGTGGTTGAAAATTGTGTGCACATTCGAGCTCTAGCAAATAATTAATTGACAAGATTTTCAAGGGATCAAATGATTTTGATCGTGATTCGGAGGGTTTAGAGGACTCCATTAAAGATGAATTTTCTATGCCTTTGGTGAAATCCCCATGTTGCAATTTTGGTAGGGTCTTGAAAAGAATATCTAAAATAAGTTCTTGAATTGTTTATTCTTTAGATGGTATACTCAAAAGAGGTCTCGTTTAGAAAAAATGATCCGATCTTGGTAGAAAAACTTAGAAGTGGGAAGGACTATAGAATAGAATGGCAAAGAAGGATTTCTGTAGCTCGTGTTGTTAATGTGTGGCTTTAGTTTGAAAGTCATCATGTTAATTTTTAATTCTTTTTCTTATTTTGCGCAGGAAAGATGTATCTGTAGCGATGACTCCTTGAGCAAGAAATGACTGAGGTGGTGGAGCAAAAGGGTAAAATGTAGACAACAACCGGGAGCATTCGCGATGAACAAATTATATTGCTTGATTCAAGAAACTTTGTAGGCGATGCAAACTCTCATATAATTGCTATTGACATTATTCACTTCTTGTCGGTGAAGAAACTGAAGAGAGATCAAGCAAAAAGGAAGAAGTCATACATTGACGAAAGACTTCGAAATAATGAAGAATGAAACAATTCATGTACTGATATTTAGTTCTTATTGTTAAAACAAGAAAAGTATAGAGAGAAACGAGAGAGGTAAAGAACATTAGGATATTCTGGAGTGTGTATAAACTGTACAAGATACTGCCCTTTTATAGGAGCAGGTGACTACAAAAGGCAACAATATCAACTAATCAAGGCTAATTAGTCAAAATATCAATAATTTCCATATTAGTAAGATATTCGTATGTTAGGAATATATTACTAATAAACTAATAGATCATATGTCGACAACCCCTCAAACTTAAGATTGAAGCAAAGATGCTAACTTGAGTTTGTAAACAAAATCACGATAACGTCCAAGAGCATGAGCCTTTGTGAAGAGGCGACGCAAGCTAATCAGTAGAAGTAACATAATATTATCGAAGAGTACCTCGCCTAATATGAGAACGAATGAAATGACAATTTATCTCAATATGTTTCGTACGCTCATGGAAAACATCATTGTGGACAATCTGAATGTCACAAGTATTGTCACAATGATTATAAGAAATGCTAGTAAAGGAAACACCCATATCCTGTAATATCCATCGAAGCCAAAAACGTTTAGAGATAGTATCAGCCAATGCACAATATTCAACTTTCCATACTAGAGCGAAAGACAAGTGTTTGCTTATCACTTTTTCAAGAAATAAGAGATGTGTCGAGCAAGAAGCAATATTCAATAGTGAAGCGACAATCATTAGGATCACCTATCCAATCAGTGTTAGAATGCACCTAAAAGTCCAACAATGCGTGGGCAAAAAAATGGATCCCATGAAACAAAGTCCCCTTAATGCACCAAATAATCTGAAGAATAGTAACATAGTAAATAGGGAGAGGATAATGTATAAACTAACTTCCCAAGGCGACTGCATAAAAAATGTCGGGACAGGTCACGGTCAAGCAAATGAGACTACCAACAAATTGTCAATAGAGAGTGGCATCATCTAAAAGTGTTCTGTTGTTAGGAAGAAGCTTGACGTTTGTCTTCAAAAGATAATCCACAATCTTACTATCAATCAACCCAACACAAGACAGAGCTCAGATGCATACTTAGTTTCGGAAAGATAATATTCATTTGAGCAGGATGACACCTTAAGACCCAAGAAATAATTAAGAGAACCCATATTCTTCACGTCAAACCGTTGACTAAGAAATTCACTTAACCTATATCTGAAAGATCATCACCCATAATAGCCATGTCATTAACATGTAGAAGAGAAGGACAATACCAGCTTTAGATTGACAGAAGAATTTGGGAGAATCATATGCACTAGGAATGAAGCTTTACTGAGCCCATACTAAACCAAACTTGGAAAACCAAGCTTGAGGAGACTGCTTGAGACCTTAAAGAGCCTTTCGAAGGCAACAAACGTTCGGATGTAGGTGCTCGAATACTGGAGGATGTATGAGATAAACTTTTTCATCTAGATCACCATTAAGAAATGCATTCTTCACGTCCATTTGAAGCATATTCCATTGTTGAATAGCTACAATTGTAAGGAAAGATTTAAAAGAAGTAAGCCATGTAAGTGTAAAAGTCTCATTGTAATCAATACCATAGTCCTAAGTCAATCCCAGCGCTACAAGATGAGCTTTATATCGTTCAACATACCCATAAGCTTGTGTCTTAATCTCGTATGCCCATTGCATTCTACTATAGAATTACATGTAAGTTTCGAGGAGGGCCTAAAGTTTATCAAACATAGCTTTTTGCCAAAAAGGTCAGAACTAGTCTCGCGACAATTGCGAGGATTATGAAGAGTAGCAATAGCAGAAAAATAATGAGAATCACTAAGATGTGCCAGAGGTGTTACTATATTTGAGTGATGAATTTTTGGATCGATTAAGGACTCGAAGGTGATGATAGGATCAGACAATGGCTCATATTCAAGAGGAATAGGCGATGAGAGGTTACTAAATGAGCTTTAAACATCTATCTTAACATCTAATGAAAAATTTATATTGGGGTCTGTTGGGTTTTGATACATAATAAATTCGGGCAATTATTTAAAATAGTTGACGGATAATTTATCGACACAAACAAATTTATCAACAAACAAATTTATTTTGAAATTACTTATTTCTATCAACAATGATTTTTAAAGTACTTTTTCTAGTAAAAATTACTTTTAAACACAACAAACGCGACTCTAATAAAATTACGTATAAATACGATCTTAATTATAAGTCGTCAAGGGTGCCAACTACGAGACACATATATGACAGAATGATTTTGAACTTAACCCCTTTGTTAAACCTAATGTATGAAAATGCCATGCAAATAATGTCTTGATTATTAAACATTGAACTAATTTTCAATAAATTATGAATTTCAAATAAATTAATCAAATATTGACCAGATAAAAGTCATTGGCCGTCCGTTGAAAGTTCCATGTTGTCTTTTAATACGTGAACTATTCTCATGCATGACAAAAAAGGGCACATTCCAAACAACATGTAGCTATGCTTCGAGAAATCATATGTTTCAATAGATTAAGAAAGGAAAAAAGAAAAAGAAAAAGATGAACAATTATTTAATTGAGACGAATTCGCTTCTTATTTTATGTACTTTTTGGCTCATCTTTATGTCCAAACGTTTCTTCTAATTTTGACATATGAAATCCAATTTTGACTCAAATTCGGCAAGATACAATGTTCCTGTCTTAGATATCATCAAATATTGTCATCACCATTCTTATATATATACATAAAATCCAGTATTATCAATATTGTTATTGTCGTCATCATTCTTATATATGCAAACAAAGTCTTTTCATCCTCGAGCACTACAATTTTTTGACAATGCAAAAATTAAACGTGTCCTAATCTTATAGAAATTATCACTACACTCTTTAGAGAACACTATATATTTTCATTATATAAATCTAAACGTATTTAAGCATATTAATGTAATTTTAAAAGGATTCTTATTTCTACATTTAAGATGTTATATACATTTATGTCATCTAATTCCCACCTAAAATGCAATAATCATCATTCCATACAGCGTTATTCTTTATAAATCCTGAAAGAGAAACGTTTAAAGGATAACAAAATTTTACAATGGCCAATCACCAAGTGGAGGTAGTCATGGTGCCACTGCCCGCGCAGGGCCACCTCAACCAACTCCTCCACCTCTCCCGCCTCATCTCCGCCTACAACATCCCTGTCCACTTCGCTGGCACCACCATCCACAACCGCCAGGCTAAGGTACGAGTCCACGGCTGGGACCCTTCAGCCGCCTCCAATATACATTTCCATGATTTCCCAACGTCTCCATTTCACAACCCTCCACCTGATCCCAACGCCACCACCAAATTTCCCTCACAAATTCTTCCATCATTCCATGCATCCATGGAACTCCGCCACCCCATTTTTGCCGTGGTTGAAACTATCTCAAAAAAAGCCAGAAAAGTAATTATAATTTATGATTACTTAATGGCTTATGTTGTTCAAGACATGCATTCTTTACCAAATGCTGAATCCTATTGTTTTCAGAGTATATCAGCTTTTTCTTTATACTCATTTTATTGGGAAGTTATGGGAAAACCTGAAGTGAAAAATGAAGCAGAAATTCTTAAAGAAGTTACTTCCATGGAAGGGTGCTTTGTCCCAGAATTATCAGAATTTTCGAAGTTGCAGCATGAGGCAAAGAAATTCCATTCTGGGGACTTGTACAATACAAACAGGACAATAGAAGGTTTTGTTGGATATTCAACTCAAATTCAAATGATTATTTTTATTATTATTATTATTATTATCTTTTTCTGTGTGTGATGATGAATTTCTTAACAGGTTTCTACCTTGATTTACTTGCAAAAGAGAAGGCTTCAGGAACGGAAAAAATCTGGGCCATTGGCCCATTCAATCCTGTGGTGATTCCAGAAAGGAAAAATTCCAACACCCGCAGTCATGAATGCTTACAATGGCTTGACAAACAAGCTTCAAATACTGTGATATTTATTTCCTTTGGCTCAACATCTTCATTATCTGATGAACAAATCAAAGAGTTGGCATTAGGGTTGGAAAACAGTGGAAAAAAATTCATATGGGTACTGAGAGATGCAGATAAAGGAAATGTCTTTGAAGGAGACGTTAGGAGAGCTCTATTACCACAGGGGTACTGATACACAACCTCAGTTATTAAAGAGAGAACATATTATTTACTTTTAAACTTAATCATCGACACCTTCTTTCCTGCGCAGACTCGTTTCATTTTTCATCAAATGCTTGCCACATGCACAATTTTCATAAATAGGTGGCGGAGAGCTTTTACTCATCATTATTGCTTCCTTTGATACCATGATGACGAGTGCACCATTTATATATTATCTTTGACAGGTATGAAAAGAGAGTGAAAGAAAGAGGAATTATTTTAAGAGACTGGGCACCCCAGTTGGAAATTTTGGGGCACCCTTCGACGGGTGGTTTCATGAGTCATTGTGGATGGAATTCATGCATAGAGAGCATAACCATGGGAGTGCCAGTAGCAGCTTGGCCGATGCACTCAGACCAGCCCAGAAACGCCGTACTGTTAACAAAAGTACTAAAACTCAGCCTTGAAGTACGTGATTGGGCCTGTCGAGGTGAGGTCGTGTCTGCGATCACAGTCGAAAATGCTGTAAGAAGATTGATGGATTCAGAAGAAGGGGAAGAGATTAGACAAAGAGCAGCAGCATTTGGAGATGCTGTCAAGAGGTCAGTAATGGAAGGTGGAGCTACTCGAATGGAAATGGATTCCTTTATTGCTCATATCACTAGATAATAATGAATTACATTGTTCATCATATTTCCAATATTAAAACCCTCCACCTTTGTAACATATTCTATAATGAACTAAACGAGCCTGGATATGATAACCAGGGTCGTAGTCAAGAATATTGTCCAATGAGGATAGAATTTAATAAAGGTCGGACTTTGTGTTTTCGACCATAGATTTAATGATGGTAAAAATATAAAATAGTATTATGACAACACTAAAAAATGATATAATTTATAAATAATACTTGTTCTTCGCGAGTTTTCATACTTCAATATCATTGTACAATTACTTCATTATCAGTATTCAAAAATATATCTTTCTCTACATAAACAATCATTTTATTATTCATCCATTGATCACTCATTCAATTGCACAAAATATAATAATATGTATGTTTAATTAATGAATAAAACCAATTATAAATTTTCACATTCAACTAAATTTAGTCTCTCTAGTCTTATCTCATCTATAATTTATCGTGCCATAATATCGACATTGGGCAATATTTCAAGTAACAGTATCAGTTAAGTCAAATTGTAAAAATTCGAATAGTTTGAATTTTCTATAACTATTAGCATTTCGCAAACTACAGAACAAAAGATAATGATTTTAGGTTATTTGAGTTCATGTGAAGAATTCTCATTTAAAATGCATTAATTAGGTGCTTTAATACAGAAAATTATTATTATTATTATTTTTTTTTTTAAAGAAAAAAATTGTTTTAGGGGAAATTGCTTTACCATATAAAACCAGTTCTCTCTCTAAATCCAAATCAATGGTACAAACGAAAATAAGTAAGTCAATCAGCCACGAAGGCCCCAAATTATGGGGCAATAGCTCAAAAAGATGGGGGGGGGGGGGGGGGGGGGGGGGGGGGGGGAGAGAGAGAGAAAGGGGGGGGGGGGGGGGGGGGGAGAGAGAGGAGAATGCACTTAGCAAGCTTAATGATCGCCAGAGATTCTAATGAAAACCACTCTTCAGGTGATTTTATTTGATATCGTGAAATGATGGCAAGGCTGTTGATCTCAAAGGATTGTAAAGAATGAGATTTAATGACGATGTAAAGTAATAAAGATCACAACAAGAAACAATATTAAAAGTAATAAAATAAACAAAGAGAATTTATCGCATAGGAACGATGTATTATAAACTGACAATATGGAGATAAATTACAGATATAGCAATAATGCTTAAATAAAACTGATAGAGAAACTTTGTATATATAGGCTAAGTTTCAAACTCTAGAAGAGTTCTTAAAGGCAAGAAAATATATTACAATTAGAAAACCCAATTTAAACGGAATTTTGTTTCCTTGTTGTTGAATGCAATTAGACTCCTTTCCAACACCAACAACATGCGATTCAAGACACCTATTTGAGTCACAACTCTAATAATCTCCACCTTGACTCAAATTTCGATGCAATGAGCGGAGCTTCACAAAATTTCTCCACCTGAGAAATAAACCTGTTTGCATCAAAATGAAATGGCAAATCTCCTCAACCCAGTAACTAAAACTCTCCATATAAATCATCATCCTCTTCACGGAGTCCATAAGCGACACCTGAACCCTACTCTCGGGTTCCCAAAATTCCACCAAGAAATTAATGTTTACCAAAGAGGGTCGAAGCACGTCCTATAACAGAAACCATATAAAATGCCTAAACAAAAGGCCCCTTGCTAGAACTGTCGCCTTTAACGTTCCCAAAAGCATTACAGATATCACTGACACCACGATACCACGCTCAATGGATCCAACCCTAGCAACCAAACACAGTGCAACCGCTGAAATTGGTGGGAAAGCAAAATTATCAACGCTCCCTCGAGCAATGTTCTGAACCGACCTAGAGCCCTCACAAGAGGTATTATACCAAACTGAATATCTACCACGGTACTGAACTTGTCCATATGTCTCTTAACTGGTTCTGGGCTCCCCTGCAAGATGTACAACTAAGACATTCTCCGTCCCTCTAGTACAACATGAATACCTTTTCGGACCTTCAAGACTCTACATCCACCAGAGAATTTATACACTTTTGCATTCAGAGTACTAAGCGAGATGAGATTTCTTTTCAGGTTTGGAACATGTCTAACTTGATCAATTGTTCTGACTGTCCCATCCCGCAAACTAAATTTGACTTGACCGATCCCAGCAACACGGCTAGACTGGTTGTTTCCCATTACAACTCTATCTTGCTAAACAACCTCATATGTCTGAAAGAAATTTTGATTGAAACGCATTTGATGCGACCATGCCGAACCAAGAATCCACTCCTCGTCAAACCTAGATTCCACGTCAGATACCACGGTCAACATCACATCTTCTTTGTCTAAAAAATCCTCAACTACTTTTGTTTCGTCGAACTCAAAGATTGCGCTCCATGATTTGCAGCTAAATCACATTTAGCCTGCAACTTATCGCAATCCTTCCGAATATGTCCCTTACGTCTGCAGTAGAAGCAAAAAAAATTGCTATTATTCTTCAATCTGTCCCTCCGTCGACCCCCATGAGATACAAGAGCTTCATCATCCCTCAATTTAGTTCCAACCAAATGCTTCATCTTGTCATTTGATTGCAAAGCATCATAGACGTCGTCTATAGTCAAAGTATCTCGACTGTACAATATGGTGTCCCGAAATGACGCATAAGAGCCAGACAGCGAATGTAATAGGATTAAGGCCAGATCTTCTTTATCGTACTTAACATTCAATGTCTTTAGATCTGCAATTATTTTCTTGAACATCTCAATATGGCCCTTCAGTGACCCTCCTTCCGCAATGCGATGAGAATATAGTTTCTACTTTAGAGCTAGTTTACTCGTGAGATTTTTAGTCACGCATAACTGCTTCAATTTCAACCACAAAGCAGCCGCTATTTTCTCCTTCAAGACATCCTACCAAATATTTTTAGATAAATGAAGATGGATGTTTCTCTTTCATTGTCTAATTAGCTGGCATCTTATCAAAATCTAGTAGCGTACAGTCCAAATTCAACTACGTCAAAATAACCCTCATCTTTACTTACCACAAACTTGTATTGCAATCTAGTAGCGGAATGTCATACCTTCATATTTGAAAAAATCTCAACCACTCCACAGAAGAAGAACCAGGCTCTGATACCACTTGTTGATCCCAAAAGGTTATAAAGAATGAGATTGAATGACGATATGAAGTAATAAAGATCATAACAAGAAAACAAGATTAATAGTAAAGAAATAAGCAAAGAGAATTTATCTCAGATGAACGCTGTATTATAAACTGACAATATAGAGGAAAATTATAGACATAACAATAATGCTTATACAAAACTGGCAAAGGAGTCTTCTATTTATAAACTACATTTCAAACTCTAAAAGATTCCTAAAAGGCAAGAAAATATATTATAATTAGAAGACACAATTCCAACAGGATTTTATTTCCTTGTCGTTGAATGCTGTTAAACTCCTTTCCAACACCAATAACACGCGATTCAAGACTCCTATTTGAGTCATAACTCTAACAAAGACAACTATCAAGGGATCTCCATAACCAACAACTTCTATAAATCAAGCACATTTAAGCAATAAGCAGATGCATTCACTCAACTTAAAAGCCCACACAAATAAGCAATAAGCAGATAATTCATGCAAGCAGTTGCTTTCCCTTTAGTATTTTAATAGACTATATCAAGGTGAAAGATGGAAATTATCCTATGACACATTGATAAAAGATTTAATCCTTCAGCACAACTATTGACATAATAGGGCTGGGCAACCAATCCCGAAGCGGCCGGCACAAATAAAGATTGTAATTGTAGCAAGCAGGGAAGAGGGGCGTGATCCAATTAGAAAGTTCATAAGATAAGATGTTATTTAAGAATGTTAATACTTGGGGTCCCATTTTAAAATACCAACATTATTAAGAGGAGTAGCCTAATTCTTTTTAAATTGGTCTATGTTTTCATTTTTGTTCGATGTGAGACTTTGTTTCTTAACATGTCCCTTCAAGATGGTGGCTCGTTTGAACAGATCAATCTTGAAATTCGTATGCTCGTTTATTGAGTTTTAATTGGATTGAATTACTTGTTGAAATTTAATAGACCCTGATACCATATTAATACTTGATGTTCCATCTTAAAAGATCAACTTTGTTCAAAGAAGTATTCCAATTTTTTTAAGTTGGGCCTATATTTTCATCTTTATTCGATGTGGGACTTTATCCCCTAACATAGAATAAATCAGAGAACTTAAGAAGAAGACCAATATTCAATTAAAAAAAAAGAAATGTAAAAGGATTGGATCTGGGCTCAAAGTTCAGTAGGTGGCTCCGCCCCTCATGACTGATAAATTTTGTCATGTATTTTTCTTTCTTGATCTTTGTTATGTCTTGTCTAGCTAGTTAGTTCCGGTGTATTAAATATTTCTAAAGTCACTATACATTAAGCTTTCTAAATTATAAATCTTATACTAAATTTTTGACCTAAATCTTCACGACGTCTCAAATTTGTGATAAGTTGGCCCCTAATTGAAATAGTGCGCAATCTGGAATTCTCTTTTGCTATCGTTTGTTAGGAAACTTATTCGCAAAAATCACAATTTTTTCAGTGTCAATAATTTATATGATTTTTCAAAATATTTGACTCTATAGTTTTGATAATTGATAATGGAATTTATATACTCATTATAGCATATCCAAGAAACTCTTTAAACATGAGATACTCTTTATTTTAAAGAGTCAACTTTTAAAATCATGCTCTGAGCGATTCTTGAAATTAGCATTTAAATTTAGACTCACTCACTATAATTAAATGCATTCAAAATGTTTAAATTTTCAATGTAGAAAAATAATAAAATAATTTAAGAAAAATTAATTAAAATAAAAGATAAAGAAAAATAATAAATATTTTTTGGGAGTAGTAAAATTAAATATTAATTATAAAGAACTTATTAGAATAATTCAAAATTTCAATTCTCTAACTTTATAGATTCTCTTCAAATGATAGAATATGCTCTTTAAAATAGAAAATTCTTGAATATGCTTTTAGTATTTTTCAAAAGGTTAAAATCAACATATTACACTTATTCATACGTGACATGTCGTGTGATTGCCAGGTAACGTAAGCAATTTTTTTTTTTTTTAGAAAAATTGTAAATTGATTGTTGCATCTCCTATTCGTGTTCAAGACCATGAGGCCACGAGCCTTCACTTTGTCAAACATTGAGAGCACAACTTATAAGAAAAATTAAAATAATAGAGGAACCAGAGAATAATCAAGCTGGGAGAAAATGCTTCATTGTATTTTCAATATGTCAAAATTACAAACAGACGGTGAGCCTTTTATAGAATTGTTAGGGAAGAATATGTAACAAATCCTACACAACTGTATAACAAAAAATAATAATAAAATAAAATTCTACCACTCATAACTGAATTTACACCCACTATATACATATTCTTTTAAGTTTTCCCTTAGATATTTCTGGAAATCCTATGCTTGCTGACTATTCAGTCCTGTTGGCGTTGCTGATTGTGTTGGCTACTTCTCATTTTGTTTCCCATATTTTGATAACCCCCACAAGATGGAGAGTAGATGACTTCTATTCCCATCTTGAACAGGTGGGAATAAAAATTGCTTGCTTTGTTAATATGTCCGCAACTTGTGATTCATTTTTCAAATAATTTGTAATTGCACCGCCTTCTTGAAAGATAGGGTTGGCTGCTATATGTAATGCTGCCTGGTTATCCCACAATAGTAAGGTAGCTTGAGGATGAAATATTTGTAAGTCATGCAACAAGTATCTAAGCCATGTCAATTCACAACAAACGCTGGCCATAGCTCTATATTTAGCTTCTGCTGATGATTTAGAGATGGTATTTTGTTTCTTTGATTTCCAAGACACCAAAGATGCGCCACTAGCTCTATGTTCAGCTTCTGCTGATGATCTAGAGATGGTATTATATTTCTTTGATTTCTAAGACACCAAGAAGGCACCAATAAAGACACAATATCCTATTACCGATCTTTGCGTATCCAAACATGCCCCCAGTCTGAGTTATAGTAGGCTCTAAGTTGTATGTCTGATGTTGAAGTAAATAACAACCCTTGGCTCGATGCCCTTTTTATGTATCCTAACACCTTATAAGAAGCATTTAAATGAGGCATTCTAGGACTCTGCATGTATTAACTAAGCAATTGAACTGAGTATGCCAAGTCTGGTCTTGTGACAGTCAATTACAGTAATCTCCCAATAAGTCTTCTATAGATAGATGAACCTGATAAGAGTTCTACTTGATCTTAGAAATCTTAACATTTTGATCTAGTGGAATCTTAACTGGTACAGCCCCAATCATCCCTGAACTAGTGGAATCTTAGAGTACCCATGTCTTTGATTTTGAATTTGTCATCAAATGAATTTTTGGGAGAATGAATAACTTCCATATTGTTACCAGCTACTATAACATCATCAACATACACCAATATATCTGTAAATGAATCCTCTGTGACTTTTGTAAATAAGCTATAATCTGACTTGGATTGCTGAAATCCTTGTTGAAGAATAAAAGAGGACACCTTTGAGTACCATTGTCGAGAGGCCTATTTTAGTCCATACAAACTTTTATTAAGTTTGCATACCTTTACCTAATCACTTGCAAGATAGCCTGGTGGAAGCTTCATATAAACTTACTCATCTAATTCTCCATGTAAGAATCCATTATTAACATCTAGTTGATATAAGTGCCAGCCTTTGATTGCTTCCACAGCAAGTAGAGTCCTCTTTGTCACCTCGCCACAGGTGAAAAGGTTTCATGGTATTCCAAGCCTTCAACTTGAGTATATCCCTTTGCTGCTAGTATTGCTTTATGCCTTTCCACTGTTCCATCTACATTGAACTTGATTTCGTAAACCCACTTATAACCTATAGCTACTTTTTCTGGTGGCAAGTCTATTAGAACCCAAGTATCATTCAACTTTAGAACCTTTATTTCAGCATCCATGGCATCTTTCCATTCACGACACTTGACAGCCTCTTGATATGAATTAGGTCCTGTATGTGTGGAAATAGATGTGATAAGTTAATTTGTGGTGTGAGAAAGTAGCACATAGAGGAAAAGGGGCACTTGGTGCAGCAAAACCTTTATCCTTGTCCAACTCTTGTGAATGGGGCAGTGAGGTAGCTTGCTAACATACAAAATCTTGCAAGTATGAATGAGCTCTCCTGATCCTAGCAGACATGCGAGGTTGATAAGGAGTTACAAAGGTGCTTTGGGGGAAATCAGATGGTTCGGTTAAAGAATTTAGACTTAGAGTCTCGCTTATTTGCTGCATGCTTCATGTAGATTTTGTTGAAGACTGAGAGATTTGATTCACAGGGTAGTTCAAATCAACACTTGTTTGACGAGAATAGACTAGGTCATTGGGGCTTGGAAGAGTGTGTTTAGATTCTATGATCTGATCACGTTCCATATTCTGACTTTTGTAAGTAAAATTGTCTTCATAGAAGATAACATTTCTAGAAATAAAAATCCTATTTGATTCAAGGTCCAGCAGCTTGTAACCTTTGATACCATAAGGATATCCTAGAAAAAAAAAATACTCTCTTGCCTTTGGGTCAAACTTATGCTTGTTATGTGTGAGAGTACTAGATGCAAAAGCAAGACATCCAATACTCTAGGGTGGGAATATGTAGGTTTGGTTTTGAAAAAAAGCTTAAATGGTGTTTTATTGTCAAGCAGAGAAGTGAGTGTCCTATTTATGAGGAAAATTGCAGTTAAGATGTAATCATTCTAATATCTCATAGAAATCCTAGTTTCGAACTTTAGGGCTCTAGCCACATTTAGGATGTGTTGGTGCTTTCTTTCAACTATGACATTTTGTTGAAGTGTTTCAACACGTCTTTTGATGCATGATCTCCATTTCTGAGTAAAATTCTTTCATATCAAACTCTCCGCCATTGTCACTTCTAATCACTTTGATTTTTGCTTCAAATTGGATTTCTATCATATTGTAGAAATTTTGTAAGTACTAGAAGCCTCAAATTTTAGTTTGAGCATGTGAACCCAAGCGCATCTACTAAAATCATCAACGATGGTGAGAAAGTATTTTGATCCATCATAAGCATTCTCATTACATGGTCCCCACAAGTCACAATGGACTAATTCAAAACAATTATTTGATATATGTTGACTAACATTAAATGGCAATTTATGAAACTTGGCTAAATGACAAATAGAGCATGGTTTCTTTGAGTTTGTAGGTTTGGATGTATGATCAAAATTTAATAGACTTAGCCTAGAATTTGAAGGATGTCCTAATCTATAGTGCCATAGATTAAATTCTTCAGATTTGATGATAACAGATGCTGATGTAGAAGTTTTGTAGACAAAGATAGGAAAGGATTCTATTAAAGTTGTAGGAGAAACTTCTTCTTGCAGCAAGTGGTACAGCCCCTGCCTCACCTTAGCCATTCCAATCGTTTTTGAAGTTAAAAGGTCCTGCACAAAACAAGATTTGGAAGAGAAAATGAGACAACATTTTGATGTTTGTGCCAATTTTCTAGCTGAAATAAGATTGTAAGAGAAAGATGGGACACACAAAACTTTATCTAAAATTAGCATGTCTGTCATTTTAACAGTCCCTCTATGGGTGACAGGGACTACATTCCTATTTTGAAGAGCAACAAAATGTAAAATTTCTCCTTTAATGGTTGTAAAAAATGATGAAGAACAGATCATGTGATCTGTAGCTTCGATATCTATGATCCATGGGATATCAGAAGACTTTTGAGACTTTGTGATATAGGTAGATGAACAAAAGGAAATACCAAAAATCTTTGACATATTAGGTTCATTTGAAGTGGATGGTATGAGAGTTTGCACTTCGTTGGCTGAAAAGGTGTGAGGCTGAGTGTTCTACAACTTGAGTAATGCCACGAGCTGATTATACTACTCCTGAGTTAGAGAAATTTGGCTTTTGTTACTTCCTTGTTCCTATCTAGCAGCCACAAGAGTTGTAACCTGATTTTCAGAGGTTATAGCACCTCGTTGCCTTCCATATAGTTTGTGGCCCAACAAATATCCATGAATTTTTGAAGCATTTGTCTGCTGAATGACCAGGCACTTGGCAGTGTGAGCACACTCGTTTCTTAGGGTTAGCCTTAAAACATCTTTCAATGGTTAGCCTTAAAACATCTTTCAATGGAGTGACCAAGTATCTTACAAAAAGTACAGAAATCTTCTTTTGAGGCCCCATAATTTGCCTTCCTGCTTCTCTTGGAGCGATTCTTCCCATTAGAGCCATAGACTCAGCATTAGGAACTTCCGTAGATATCTATCTCCTCTTTTCCTCATCCTGGATGATTGAATACATTTCATTCAGTTTTGGGAAAGGTTTAATCAGAAGTATTTGTACCTTAATTCCCTTGAATGAGTCATTTACAACCTTCAATCCTCCACGAGGTACAGTTGGGGATAGATTCGTAGTTCATCAATTCATCAAGAAGAGTTTTCAGCTTTGAGAAATACGCACTTACAGTATCCTGATTTTACATTAAGCTGCAATTTCCTGCTTCATCATAAATTCTGGGAGCATTGTGTTGTGCTAAACGCTGTTCAAGTTCTACCCAAGTTGATATGCTGTTTCTGTATACAGAGTTTTGGCTTTGATTTTAGTAGACATAGTATTCTGTAACCATGTGATAACAATATCATTGTATCGAAGCCAATGATCCATCAGAGGGCTATTTGCATCATCTAGTTCACAAATGCTTCCATCGATGAATCCCAACTTGTTTTTTATTCGAAGGGCCCTTTTCACTGACCTTGCCCAGGAATGATATTTGCTGGAATCTAACATTTGAGCAACAACTAATGCACCAAAATTATCATTGGCTCCAATAAAGAATGGACTATTTGGCTGAAATAGGTCAATAGGATCTATATTTATTTTTGGAGGTTGGCTCTGGTTGTTTGCATTTGAGGATTGATGATCATCATTGATATTCGAAGATTCATTTTGGGCCATAATGGCTCTGATACTATACAAGAAATATTTTAATTAAAATAGTATAGGAACCAAAGAAGAATCAAGCTGGGAGAAAATGTTTCATTGTATTTTCATTGTGTAAAAAATACAAACAAGTGGTGAGCCTTTTTTAGAATTGTTAGGGAAGAATATGTAACAAACCCCGTACAACCGTATAACAAAAAAAATGAAAAATTCTACCACTCATAACTGAATTTACACCCACTATATACATATTCCTTTCAACCGTTTCTCTTGAACTCTTCTAGAAATCTTATGCCTAGTTGACTGTTTAGCCTTGTTGGCATTGCTGACAATGTTGACTGTTTCTCACTTTGTTTCCCACATTTTGACAACTCAACGCCTTGTTGACCTCTACTTCTGAGGTGACACATCTCACAATAGACTTGTTAATTCTCAATTTCGAGGCGACTAAAAGAGACCCAGTCATGAACTAAGATAGATGGGCCTTGTGAGTCCAAGTCACTTGAGAAAAGTATGTGGGAGGTCACATGCCCATGATAAATATTTTGTGGCATTGTTGAGTTCAAGTCATTTGTGATGAGATCTCGTTAGAGAACTCTAACATCGCACTTCTTTGCCTATAAATACTCATATTAAAGTGTTCATATTTGGTAATTCTCATTCTACAAACAGAGGAGATTCAAGACTGTATTAAAAAAAAATTAAGTTAGGCTAATATGCAAGGAAAAAAAATCTATTAGAAGAAAAAAAAAAACCATTTTATGGTAAAAAATTTAATGGATTGGGGTCTGGCCATTAAATTGGTCACTGTACAAATATAAACTCAACTATCACATTTTTCCTTTTTCCGTGTTTCTCCCACTCACGTGGAGGAGCGAGACGACTAGGTCTTTTGAAATTCGGAGGTCGACATAATCTACATATTTCAATTCCTTAAGTAGAGGCACCCTAATTTTCTCTTGGAGGAAAATAGCATCAGAAATAGTTGAGACTCGGATAATATGGCCCCGATCTACTGGTGCAGACCGTGCTAAACCTCAAGAAATGTAGGAACAGTACACAAAATAAATGTGGCCCAATCATATGAGGCCCAATTTAGCCTCAAAATTCCCATCATTTTTTGTCATTTCAAACAAATTCATCACCGTCTAACACGGAGTCGAATTGAACGCATAACCAAAAGGCATGGGACTGCAATGGTGTTTGAGCAGTACCCTTAAACTCTCCCCACTTTCCATTCTCAGACCCATTTCCCAATCCACCAAAATCCCACTCCGGCGCTCGCTCCTCGTCAGAGCCCTTTCCGCAGCCACCGTACCAACCACAATTGCCTCCGCTATCACCCCAGATGATTACAGAGGTATCTAATTTTTTATAAACAACTATATTCTTCAAATATAGTTTATCTTCTTATAATAGATATGTATATGTTATTGGGGTTTGGCCATCTATAGTTGTAAAGGCGCCTCAATGGAAAGCGGCAATAGATTTTAAGTGGATAAGAGAGAACAAGGAGGCCGTTGCAGCCAACGTCAAGAACCGTAACTTCAATGCTAATATTGACCTTGTTGTTGAGCTTTATGATAAATTAATGAATGTTCAAAAGGTCTGTTTCCACTATAACACTCGTAGTGCTGTTTATTACATTTCAGTTTCATTATATGGTTAGGCTATATACTTTTAATTGCATCAAGATTTCTTCTGGCATTCTCATGTTTATTTGTGCAAATAAAAGTGCTAGTCCTATTCTGTTGTATGTTGTTTGCTCCATGGAATGATAGTTTTGGGATGAAGTTTGTGGGCAATTTCTTTGATTTGATTTGCTTTGCTTTGCTGTGGATACCTAGAAACTGAATTTGGATCATAAAGAATACTTCACTGTCCTCTTTTTATATATAGTTACCTTATCATTATAGTAGATGTTTGTCATGGTTTTACGCAAAAGAACTTGTTACACTTAGCTCAATGTCAATATATTTATGATTTATCCAGCAGTTTTTGTCTTCATAACAAATAAAATTTGAATTAGTGGATATTCTTATAACTTTTGTCAGCATTTTGTTCATTCCTCCATATTTGCCCATGCCAATGCCAAAACTGTATACATACTGATTTTGTTGTGTTCACGTAGCTTTGATTTCAGCTTCTGTCTTCTGGAATACACTAAATATTCTATATTTGGATAAAATTGGCACAAGCTAGCTTCTTTAGTTAATTTACTCACAGATAGCAGGAAGTTGAAGGGCTTCGAGCAGAGAGAAATGTCGTTGCGAACAGAATGAAGGGAAAACTGGAACCCTCCGAGCGTCAAAAACTTGTAGAAGAAGGTTTCAATTACATTTCTATAGTTTACTGGAATATTGATTTCAATTGTCTTATTTGCTAAATTTAAGTATGTTTCATCCAGGTAAAAATCTCAAGGAAAGGCTTGTTACCCTGGAAGGAGATCTTCTCAAACTCACCGATGAGCTCCAGCAGGAAGCACAATGTGTGCCAAATATGACACATCCAGATGTTCCAGTAGGAGGAGAAGACTGTTCTACTATAAGAAAAATGGTATATACTTTTTCTTGCTTCAATATCTTCCTAGAAATGAACTGCTTCACCTTCCTTCTACTCCCCTTCTCTCTGACCTTTCAATTTACTGTTTGTAGGTTGGCAAACCTCGTGAATTTAGCTTCTTTGTGAAGGATCATGTACAGCTCGGAAAAGATTTGAACATATTTGATTTTGATGCTGCTGCTGAGGTAATTTTTCTGACCATAAGGTATTCAGTCATCCATTACCTAAACGTGAGGATTTTATTTCATGCCATCCTTCCAGTTACTTGAAATGACAATCTTTTAGTAAAATGACACTTAAAATTCCTAGAAATCGAGTAAACTCTACATTTATTTTGACAAGGAAAACAAACAGCCTTTTAGACTCTGAGTCACAATCCCCTAACATAATTTAATAAAGAAAATAAATTAAACATAAGACCCTTTTTCTAAGACTTGCTGGTTTCATTCTTCATCAACTTCTTCAGTCTTAGTTATTTGCTTAGCTATAGCGTGAGTTTATTTCCAACATGTTCATAATGTCATGCAAAAATGTGAAATAATTATCATTGTTTCACTCAAAGAGTAAAAAAGGAAGAAAAGAAGGGAAATGGGATTTTCAATGGTATAGTTTGTAAGATTGTTCTTGGTATTATCACCTATCTGTTGCTCTTTTGGGTTGTAATGCTAGATTGTTATGCTATTTGCTCGTTGGTAATGTGATAAAGTAGAGAGTATCAACTAATGATTGTAAATATGTTTCTTTCTGTGTTACATAATTTAGCCCTTGTTTGAGCCCCATTCTTCCAAAAATTCATTTTTACAGAACTCATTTTCAACAACACATTTTTCAATAAAATAATATTATACGCAAACCAAAAAAATTTCCTTAATTTTCAACCACACATTCTCCATCAATCACTATTTAGAAATGCATTCTTTCCCTTGAAATGGGGCTCAAACAAGGGACATTTTTAAACTTAAATACCTTACCTTGGATGCTGCCAGACTGCTGAGTATGAATGAGATATACACCAATGTGCCCTTAATATTTTTTAGTGCGAAAGATTAGCTCTCATATGTGCCTTAGTCCATCAGTTAAAGACTCACGATGCAGAACACATGATTTCTTACTTCTCACATTCGATCACCATATGCTATTACATGTGGCATGTCCGGTCTTAAAGTTTGATGCAGAAGGGTAACGGAAATTGGGCTGTATTAAATTAATATTCATCTATAAGTTCGGTCATCTTTGCAGGTAAGTGGGTCAAAATTCTATTACCTGAAGAATGAAGCTGTTATGTTAGAGTTGGGCCTCATAAACTGGGCTGTGTCAGAAGTTATGAAAAGAGGTTTTACACCTCTTACAACCCCAGAAATTGTCCGTTCTTCTGTGGTGGAGAAATGCGGTTTCCAACCCCGTGGAACAAATACTCAGGTAATTATTCTTACAATGATGTGTGAGCCTTTGCATTGAGCATATTAAGCTGTCACAGCAAATTTTTCTATATATGTCGTGTCTTCTTTATTGGGTAATTTTTGCTTCATTTGAAGTGTGGCCATTCTGTTTGTTAGTCATAATTACCGTACATTAAGATAGCTAGTTTGGAGCTTTAGCAATATCCAATTGTCACTGGTTACCCAACAGATCCTGCTCCAGTCTTTCTTTTGATCCAACATGAACAAGCATATTGCTCCAGGATGTACTTTATGTCGGATTCCCAATTATGAAAATATCCAAATATTAACTCTTTCCATTAAATTTCCTTTTTGGCCTGTGCTCTCTTCTTCCATCAAGTATTCTACAGTACTTTATGCTTTCTGTAATAATAATACTTTTTTGGTGGACATGCAAATTGGTTGTTAAAACTTTCTTGAGAAGGTGAAGCATCTTGCATTTTTCTCAAGTGTTGTTTATGAACTTCTAACTTGAATATGCTAGTCTGATGTTCTACTACCTTTTTGCTGGGTGTTTCTGTCTGTGTTACTCGAGTTTTTATGTTGTAGACATATAGCAGGATTGGAGGATTCTAAATTCCAAGGTGAATAGAGAAGATATCAGTTGAGAAATACACTGTTTCTCTGACCTGTACTTTAACTTAGTTAGAATATGAAAAATTTACCCCATCCCCTGAAATATCCAGTGGATGAACAGGATGAAGCCTCTGCATGATGTGTAGAAATGTTAAACTTGTTTTGGTTTTGGCTGATACTAAACATTAACTCTGACAGGTTTACTCCATTGAGGGTAGTGATCAATGCCTTATAGGCACTGCAGAGATTCCAGTGGGGGGGATCCATATGGATTCCATTATTCCTGAGTTATCATTACCTTTAAAATATGTGGCTTTCTCCCATTGCTTTCGTACAGAAGCTGGTGCTGCAGGTGCTGCAACTAGGTAAAACTTGTGATGTTTTGCAAAATCTCCATGCTCTTGCCTTTATTTAGGTTCATCCATGCATTTAACAAACATCATTTCTGTACACAGCTTCCCTCTCTAACTCTTTAGTTACCTTTGTTTCTTTATGTTCTTAAATTCTCTCTCTTTATCTTTCTTGCTGATGCGTGATTTGGTAAAATTGGAATCATGGTAACTTAACATGCTTAACACTGAATTATTGAGTATTGATTACTATAAATACCAAATTTTTAATGGATTCTATCATTATTTATGGTGCTTGTGTAGCTTATATTTAATCTGAAGATGTATGCTACTGACTTAGTTTTCAATGAGTTTGATTGGTGACAATTTGGGACAGGGGCCTTTATCGAGTTCACCAATTTAGCAAGGTAGAGATGTTCATATTATGCCGACCAGAGGAAAGTAATTCATTCCATAAAGAACTAATTGAAATTGAAGAAGACCTCTTCTCATCATTGGGACTTCATTTTAAGTGCGCATCTGACTTCATTTCTTCTGGATTTATATTATCTTTTGATGCATTAACCACACAGCCTTTCACAATGCTAATTTTCACAGAACTCTGGACATGGCAACAGAGGATTTGGGTGCACCAGCGTATCGTAAATTTGACGTGGAGGCCTGGATGCCTGGATTGGGACGTTACGGTGAGGTATGATAAAAATTTTGCTTCCTACCTAAGAATTGTTTGTGTTCGTAATGCATTAATTTTCTCTCTCTAATCATCTTTATTTCGAAACTTCCCTTTTACCACTTTGCTGATCTTCTTCAACAGATATCAAGTGCCTCTAATTGTACAGACTACCAAAGCCGGCGGTTAGGCATTCGATATCGTCCAGAATCATCGGTTCCTCCTAAAAAGGGTAAAGGCAGTTCTGCGTCAACACAGTTCGTCCACACGCTAAATGCGACGGCTTGTGCAGTTCCGAGAATGATCGTATGCCTGCTTGAGAATTACCAGCAACAAGATGGTTCTGTTGTCATACCCGAGCCATTAAGGCCTTTCATGGGTGGACTTGAGATTATTACCCCAAAATCTAAATAGGGTGTTAATTTGATCTTTCTCATATTATTGTATTATTTATTTTGATTAGATTTTGTCAAGAATTGTAGCCATATAGTGCATAAAACGATTCAAATTTAACTTAAGTGCTAATTTATTCTTCCCACGTCTTTCGTCAATCAGACAGTTCATGATATATTTTCCAAATTTTAAAATAAAGGATTTTAGCTTTTTAACTTTTCATCTTGTTGTACAAGTTGGTACAATTTATGTACTCCCCCGTCTCATTTATATACGCTAACTTTTTTTATTTTTTTATTTCAATTATATAGTCTTATTTCTTTATTGAGAATATTTTGTTTTGTTTATTTATTAATATACATTTATTTAATATGCATAGTTATAATCAAATTTTCTCACTTAAATCTTAAAGTTGTACAAATATAAATAAGGACAGACTAGAAATGTATTTGATAGAAATTACTTTTTCAATGACATTAAATAAAATTTTTCAATTCGTGTAAAAATAAAAAAATTAGTTTATATAAATGAGACAAAGGGAGTATACTTCTTAAAATTACTAGAGGAAGTTATCATTAGAAAATTTACGTTTGAACAACTTCATCTAATCTTTTTGGACAAAATATTTCCAAAAAATTATAATATTTCTTTACTTTTCAAAAGTCTTGACTAATAGGTGCTTAAATGTTTTATTAAAAAAAAAAAAGTCGCCACAGCCTTATTTCAAAAACTTGGTATGGAGATTGAGAACTTCTAGAAATTAATCAAATTACTAGTTTTTGAATTGGGCACCAAGAAAATGTAGAATGGTCATTTGATACTTTTCTTAATTCACACATTGATTTGATTCAACATAAATGAACCTGTTGCATTATATATATAAAGAATAATAGTCTCTTTCGTGTATTAAAGTTTTTGTAGGTCAAAACCCGGGCTAGTACATAGTTTTTATTCACAATTTCAAAGTAATTTCCAACATGGATTGGTCAATCGGACAAAAGCAAGAAAATAATTGAAATTGAAATTGAAATTTCAGTTCTTCTTTAATCTGTAAAAACTATCCTAAAACTTATTTGATCCTCATTCAGGGGAAATAATGCATTTTGAATGGTAAATTGAAAGAGAATGTGCGGTTAAAAATTAAAGAAAATTTTTGGATTTACGTGTAATATTATTTTATTGAAAAATATGTGGTTGAAAATGAATTTTGAAAAAATGAATTTTTAGAATAGTGTGAATCAAACGGAGGCTCTATTTCATTCATTATTTCCCTCGGATTTAATTTATTTTCCATCAAAAAAGTTTGATACATGTACAATATTAATAAATAGGTGCCAATGAGACTACATGACCTCTTTGTATTCTCGAGTTTCTATTTGTGTAAAATTAAAAGTAACTTTTTTTATTAAATCAGAATAAAACATTAATTTGTGACTTGGTATGAAATTAGTCAAATTACTAGTTTTTGAATTGGGCACCAAGAAATGTAGAATGGTCATTTGATACTTTTCTTAATTCACACATTGATTTGATTCAACATAAATGAACCTGTTGCATTATATATATAAAGAATAATAGTCTCTTTCGTGTATTAAAGCTTTTATAGGTCAAAACCCGGGCTAGTACATAGTTTTTATTCACAATTTCACAGTAATTTCCAATATGGATTGGTCAATCGGACAAAAGCAAGAAAATAATTGAAATTGAAATTTCAGTTCTTTAATCTGTAAAAACTATCCTAAAAAGTTAGTTCTAGGTTAACAAAGTAGATAAAAATACGTATCTAAGTCCTTATTTGATCCCTATTTTGGGGGAAATAATGCATTTTGAATAGTAAATTGATGAAGAATGCGTGGTTAAAAATTAAAGAAAAATTTTGGATTTGTGTGTAATATTATTTTATTAAAAAATGTGTGGTTGAAAATGAGTTTTGAAAAAATAAATTTTTAAAAGAATATAAATCAAATGGAGGCTAAGTTTCATTCATTATTTCCCTCCAATTTAATTTATTTTCCATCAAAAAAGTTTGATACATGTACAATATTAATAAATAAGTGCCAATGAGACTACATGACCTCTTTGTATTTTCTTGAGTTTCTATTCATGTAAAATTAAGCCCGTGTTTGTTTCCCATTTTTTCTTCATTAAAATGAAAAATATAACCGTTATCCATCACATCAAGTCATCAAATTTGAATTTCTATCTCTTGTGTGGGGGTCCATAACGACTATATTTTTCATTTTCATTTTTACATTAATGTGTATCAAACGGGCTCTAAAAGTAACTTTTTTTTATTAAATCAGAATAAAACATTAATTTTAACTACATATTCACTACAACTATCCATTTATTAATCACACAATTTTTGGGACTTAATATTATTTCTCCTAGAAAGTACCAATGATTTTATCAGAACTCTTCGTGAATCATAACGTTTAAGTACATAAGATATTAGAAAGGTGTAAGTATTTAAATTTTATGTTCAACTTTTTGGAAATGGTTTTTCTAGGTAAATCCTACTTTTATATAAGGTAATAAATGAAATTCAAATTCTTCTATAGATTAGTATTAGTCAATATTGGGGTACGATAATCAAAATGGTTATCGTCACAAAAAGTTTTCAAATTTATAATATATTGATAATATTGCACTGCACCAGAGAATGCAAAATTGAATTTGTGACTTCAAAATATAATATTATTACTCGTCCATATACGGTTACGAATCGAAGGGACAAAGGACGGAGCAGAATCAGATAGTGGCGGCAAGCACCGAGCTCATAGCTATTATATATGTCCTCACAAGACATTGTCTGATCATATTAAAGCAATAAAATGGCCACGCATCACTGTATAGAAAGCCATGGCCAAGAAAATGGTGTCCAAAATGGTATGGAAGTGGCTCCGGTGGTGGTGGTCATGGTGCCACTTCCGGCACAAGGCCATCTCAACCAGCTCCTCCACCTGTCTCGCCTCATCTCCGCCTACAACTTACCTGTCTATTATATCGGCACCACCATGCACAACCGCCAGACGAAGGATCGAGCACACGGTTGGGACCCTTCAGCCATTAAAAATTTACATTTTCGTGAATTTCCAATACCTCCATTTCACAACCCTCTCCCTGACCCCAATGCGACCACTAAATTTCCATCACAACTTATTCTGGCATGTCACACATCGTCAATTCATCTACGCGAGCCTGTACATGAATTTGTAAACAGAATTTCAAGCACAGCGAGAAGAATAGTTGTCATTTATGACTCTCTAATGAGTTATGTTGTTCAGGACATCGCGTCTATATCGAATGCTGAATCCTATTGTTTTCAGAGTATATCGGCTTTCTCTATTTATTCATTTCACTGGGAAAATGCCGGAAAACCAGATGTACATGCTGAAGCTGAGGCTTTGAAAGAAGTTCCTTCCGAGGAAGGTTGCTTTGCACCAGAATTTCTTGAATTTCTAAAATTGGATCGAGAGGCGAAGAAATTCAATTCTGGAGATCTTTACAATGCAAGCAGAGTAGTAGAAGGGTTGTATCTTGATTTGCTTGCAAAAGAAAAGTCAACAGGTACTGAGCATCGATTAAGAGGAGCAGCTAAAATCCTTATATTTTGATTATATTTTAATATTCAAGTGATGCGAGTTTTTAGATTTTATCGTTGTTATAACAGGAACAGACAAACTCTGGGCTATCGGACCATTTAATCCGGTGGCGATACCTGAACGAAAGGACTCAAATAGCCATCAGAAATGCTTAAAGTGGCTTGACAAACAACCTAAGAACGCAGTGATATTTGTTTCGTTCGGCTCAACTTCTTCAATTTCCGATGAACAAATCAAAGAGCTTGCCCTCGGGTTGGAACGGAGTGAACAGAAGTTCATATGGGTATTGAGAGATGCAGATAAGGGTGATGTCTTTGAAGGTGAAGTTAGGAGAGCTCCACTGCCAGAAGGGTATGGATAAACCAATACAAATTATCTTCATGTGCATTTTAGATTCATTTTTCTAAATCTTTTTCACGTGCATAATTTCCGTAAATGAATACAGGTACGAAAAGAGAGTAGAAGAAAGAGGGATAATTATTACGGACTGGGCACCCCAGTTGGAAATTTTGGGGCACCCTTCGACCGGTGGATTCGTATCTCATTGTGGTTGGAATTCATGTATAGAAAGCATAAGCTTGGGAGTGCCAATAGCAGCATGGCCAATGCATTCAGACCAGCCAAGAAACGCTGTACTGATGACAAAAGTACTAAAAATCGGCCTCGAAGTACGGGATTGGGCCCATCGTGACGAGGTTGTGTCGGCCATATCAGTCCAGAAGGCCGTAAGAAGATTGATGGATACATCAGAAGGAGAGGAGATGAGACATAGGGCAGCAGAATTAGCAGATGCAGTAAAACAGTCAGTAATGGAAGGTGGTGTCGCTCGCAAGGAAATGGATTCCTTTATTACTCATATTACAAGGCAAAATTTTTAATCTCACCTCTAGAGATCTACCATTTTCATATAATTCTGTAATTTTATCATTACATTTAGGGTCCGTTTGATTGCAAAAATAAAATTTAGGTGGAAAGAAAACGAATTTTAAGGAATTGAATTGCCTAAAAATTATTTTAATGAGAATTGTCAATTATTGTATTTGATTGGTATAATTTTTCACATAGAAAATGTTGAAATAAAAGTTTTTTTTGTTTTCGTTTGACTTTGTTTTACATGAAAATTGTCAATTATAGGAATAGAATTTACTGGTATTGGGATAAAATTTGTTTCCATTGTCACAAAAAAAAAAAAAAAAAAAAAAAAAAAAACAGAAACCAAGAAAACCAATTCTTAGCTAACCCACAGAATACAGATTACTCATTTTTGTGGAAAACAGGGTCATGTGCTAGAAACCAGAAAACAAATTGCTAGGAATATGTTGCCTATCAAACATAGCAAAAGGATAATGGTATTTTCAATTCCAACTTCCATGAAAAATATGGTGCTTCAAACGGAGCTTAAGTGAATATGCACACTGGACAGGTTTTTTCACTTTGAATAACTTTATCCAAAAGTTCAAATTATAATAGAAAGAAAAAATATTTATTTAAATTTAATCTTCAAAGTTCAACACGATTACCGGATTTGTTATTTTTGTCACAAGCCTGTCTAGTGCACTATTTTCGTAACCAAGTAGAAGGAATACTTCGACTCAAGACTTCTACTTGCTCTTATACAATACTAAGCCTTTGTTTTGATTTTCCAAAAAATTAAATTTTTAGTAAATTTTGTTGATTTGTATTATTGAAAATTTGTAATATCATAATATGATTGAAAATGAACTTTAAAAAATAGATGCCAAATATGGGTTAAAATACCTCATATTAGGGGTATAAGCGGTCCGATTTTATCGATTTTTGACAGATTTTCAAACCAAACCTTTTAAATCGATTTGAGAAAAACCCAAACCCAAACCAAATCATTTTAAATGGTTTGAAAAAAACTCAAACTTAAACCTAACGGTTTGGTCCAATTGTAAACCGCCGGTTTCGCCATATGTTTTTTTCCGTCTACTTTTATGTCATTAATTCATTAAATTCAATATATATTTATATCTTACTAGCAATAAATCTAAAATAAACTAAACCCCCAGTTTGAACCAAATTTTTGAAACAAAAAAATAAAAATTTGGACCATTATCCCACAAGTCCAACCGCCTTTGTTGACCTGCTGTTTCATGTGTGGGACCTAACCTCCTCTCCAACGATCAATTTTCTCGTTATGATGATATGAAAAATATGGCTCAAACAGAGGCTAAATATATCTGCTATAAATTTAAATACCAACTAAATCAAAGAAAATTATAATAAACTAAAACATAGTTTTTTTTTTCATTTTTGTTCACATTTTTTAGGCTAATGGCGATATAATAACATTACAATATAAGTCTACTAAATTAGATATAAGGCCCAAAAAATATAATGATGTTCAATAAGACCTCGTGATCATCATATCTGAAAAAAGGATACTGATTAGACAAAAAGAATAACCAACCACAATAATAAAACAATTGTTTATAATATATAAACATAAAAATTACACAAGTTTACGTTTGTATGATATTACGAAACACATTTAATTTCTAATTCTTATCTTAGTTTGTTCCAAAAAAATTATTGATCTGAAACTTTATTCGTAGCAAATATTATCACCGAATGTCTAGGATCTCTTTGTCTCCGATTTGGTATAATAGACTACTATTCAACTTTGAAGAGGCGTGAAAAATCTGAAAAAGATGTGTGTGGTGTTGGTGGCTCAAGATTGTGTTGGATGTCGGCTGAAATTCATCTAAATTCTAAAGAGGAAAATGACTTTTGATAGATTATGTTAGTCTTGAGATTATTAGATATATATTATGATTATTGGATGATGATGATGATGATGATGATGATAATATATCTGTATTAGAAAATTAAAAATTGACAAAAATACCCACAAATGAAACTATTGAATTTTACATATTTGGATGAATTTGCAAAAAAATTTATTTTTTCATTTTTTTATTTTTATATATTTTTTCGCCAGTCCGATTTTGTTTTAAATCGCAATTAAAATTCTCAAACCAAACCAAACCATTTTGACCTGTTTGGTTTGGGTCAAAACCATTTCGTTGACCGAGTCCACATGACACCAAACCGACAGTTTCTAAAATGCGATTTCGATTCGATTTTACAATTTTTGATTACAGCCCTACCTCGTATCAATAGAAATGGATAGACACATTAATTTATTTACTTACATTTAGTCTTCATTGCCAATATATTATAAAAAGTGGGCCTGACCAGATCATAACTTCTACCAAGAATAGTTTCAAAATTTGTTCGATTATATAAAAAATTGAAAATTTAGAACCTATTAAAACAAAATCAGAATTGGTTGGCTTATCCCAAAATTTTGTTTTTATGTGGGATAAAATGCATTACGTAATAGTAGTTTTTTTGATAATGTGTGGTTAAAAAGTAAGAATTTTTTTGAAATACGTGTACAATTATTTTATAAAAAAATGTATAGTTAAAAATGAGTTTTAAAAAAATGGAACTCGAACAAGGGCTTAATTTTTTTATTACCGACGACGCATAAACCCTATCTGTTTTGAGTCAATACCTAAAATCATATTTTTAAATGTGGAAATTACAGATTCTAATAGATTAAAAATTCCTATTTCATAAATAAGATGCAATGTTTAATATTTCACAAATCAAATTTTTTTAATTAATTAATATATTTAAAAATTAATTAAACAAACCCTTATTATAACAATTTCAATCTCAATACCCTCTCTCTCTCTACTCAACTATCTCGCTCTCCGGCCTCTCTCACGCACGACGGCAGTCGATTTCCCTCTCTGATCGACGTCTTCATCGTCGGTAAGTAGTGACCCCGTCTTCATCGCTGGAAATTGTCAATTCTACAGATCTGTAGATCTGGTTGAGGTAGGATCTGGTTGTGATGTTGTGATTTATATTGAGTTCCAGGATGAGCTGGGGTATGGGATGAGGAGATCAAGGTCTTCTGGGGGACGTGAGGGAGTTGTCAGACGTAAGGAAAGATGTGACCCCGTTGAGGGCAATGAAGCCCAAAAGGATTTTCGGGAAGATGGTCATTTACAGTGGCTTTTGGATCGGTTTTTATCGTCTCGGCCTACGGCTATGGCTAAGAATGAGAGAATGATTCTGGTGGCTTTGTATTCGTCGTGCACGATCACGGTGGTTTTGGAGTTGTCGATCTGAAAATGGAAGCAGCGACAACGTTTGAGGGGTTAATTAGTGCGGTGTTCGTCGCAACTGTCGCAGTGGTTTTGGGGTGGTCGACCTGAAAATGGAAGGAGCAGCGGTGTTTGAGGCGTTGATCTGTACGATGTTCACTGTGATAGTGGTGGGGGGTAAAGCTATGGCATTGTTGGTTTTATTGGTATCGTGGTGGTGGGTTGTGGTGGTTAAAGCTATGGTGTTGTCGGTGTTACAGTGGTGGTGTTATTGGTATCGTGGTGGTGGGCTTTGGTAGTTAAGGCTATGATGTTATTAGTGTTACAGAGTGGTGTTATTAGTATCGTCGTGGTCGTGCCGATGACAGCGACAGGTGGCAGTGATTGTTTGGTGATGGTCATAGATTAATTAGGTTGATTGTGATCATTAAATTGGCAATCTATGACTTGAAAATTGTGACTGCGACTCGCAATTGTGACTCGCAATTGCATATGCAAATTGAAAATTGTGACTGTGACTCGCAATTAATTAATTAATTAATTTGTGACCGAAAAATTAATCGTGACCAATTAATTCAATAATTTGCAATGAGTAAATGAATTGTGACCTATAAAAATTTTGAATATGTGACCGATGAATAATCTGTTACCTGTAAAATTTTTGGATTTGTGATCGAAAAATATTCTGTGACCTATAAAATTTTCGATCTGTGATCGAGAAATAAGTTACAACCAATAATTTGATGAGTTGTGACTAAAAATTAATCTGTGACTAAGTAATTAGATAATTGTGACAAAAAACTATGACCTAAATATATTAAATTAATAAAATAATTAAATCATAAATAATTTTTAATAAAAATTTGATTTTTGAATTTTGAAACTTGTTTTCTTAATTTTCAAATCTACCATATTTATTCTCTCCCTTATGAAATTTCCCCTTTTAAATTTTAACATCGTTCAACATTATCTTCGAACCCTAATTCAAGAAAGGAAAAATACAACATAATAATCCAATAATAAGATGAGGCATTATACTTCCAGCTATTGAACAGATTTAAAGTGGTCTTTATTGCATCATCCCTCTGAATTCTTAGACCGTTTGGATGATTATTTGAGTTTTGCAATGTAGTTTTGGAATACTATACAAAGATATAAGTCATGAGCTGTTTTTTTTGAGTTCTTCTCAAGTATCAAAACAGCATCTCAAAGCACATGTGTGCATGTCTAATTCTAACTGAAAAAAAAAGTTAGCTAAGTTTTAAAAGGAAGTAGAAGTTACTTAAAAGTTTATTCCTCGCCAAGATAGTTTATTATTATTATTATTATTTTTTTTTAAAAAATTATCATTGAAAAGATCTCCATTATTGATCTTAAATTTTTTTCATCGCCTGCGAAATTTCCTTTGATAGTATTTTTTTTTTTCATTACATGATTTCGTGATTTTATTAATGTTATTAAATTAAGTGGAGGGCATTTTGAAAGAATAGCAGATTGCTGGAGGTATTTTGCTATCGTCGAAATATTTGTTGATGCAGGTCAAGATGTCAAATAAAAAGGAAATAAAAATAATTCTCAATCTGAATAAGAGAAGATAATTTTTTTTTTTACTATTTTACACGTGAAATCTTATATTTAGTCCATTTTTGATCCCATTTTTTCAATATAAATTTTTCTCTCTATTTTTTTCAATCACGCCCTATTCAATAAAATAATATTACACGTAAATTCAAAACTTTTTTTTTTTTTTATCCTTTTCCCACATATTTTTCATCATTCTACTATTCCACCAAATGTATTATTAGGAAATAAACAGGCCCCTAGTAATTAAGGAGAGCGGATGGATTGCAGCCTTGCAGGGGTGGTTGATGGATGTCAATAATTTATTTAGTTTTTTGGTTCTCCACTTTCAAAGTATTAGATTTCGATATGATTCTGATTTCGCTAGTTGAACATATAAATTTTAGAATCCAAATGTTCGTTTATGCTTTAGATGAACCAAGTTTCACGGGGTACCTTTCTTTTTGGCACACAAAGGGACACTATGCGGCAGTAGTTTGCTCCGCTAGACTACCTTTCGCCTTTTCTCGATCGCGTCGGGACGAAAGAAAATTTGATTACAATTTTGTAGAAAGTTTACAATAGAGAATTTGAATACATTGAAAGTAAATTGAACATTGATTGATGAAAACTGAACATTACAATTGACGAAAGTAGAAAATTATAATTGCTGGTGCAGGGGGCGGACACCAATAGCTTGAAAGATTTTTAAATGACTAATACCCCCTATAATAGTATTTTGAACAAAAACCTAAGTGACAGGAATAGACGTTTAAAAGACGAGGAATCATACTAAACGCTTACTAATATTAGAGCTATTTTACAACTGAAATAACTATTACAATGAAAAGAAAATTACAGCTCAAACTTGAAGTAATATTTACAATGTGCGGTCGAAATTGAGCAAACTGCGGCTGCAATAGTGTTAAGTGGCTAAGTAAAGCTGCGGTCCTTGACATTCTTCCCCATTTGTTTTGGCGACGTCCTCGGTACCATCATTGCATGATATGCTTCAATTAATGGTTTGAAGGCTACGAGATCTTTTTCTCTTTCCCAAGTATTCTCCTCGCTGCTGCATCCAATCCATTTGACCAAGTACTCCTGATGATCTTTTATAGAAGCTCGAGTGATTCGATGGTTAAGAATAGCTTCAACAACTTTCTTTCCAGCTTTCTTCAGTTCAAACACAGGTCGCTTTGGCTCATTTCTAGATGTGTCCTCCTTATCCGCAAAGTATGACTTCAACACACTAACATGAAGGACCTTGTGGATTTTACACCATGTAGGAAGTTCAACTCTGTATGCAACTCTTCCAATCCTCTTCACGATGGGTAATGGTCCAATGTATTTTGTCGTCAATCTTGAGTCCTTCTCTTTTGTTGGTTTGTAAACATTTCTGTCGGGAAGCTTAACCATTACCAGATCTCTAATATTGAATTCAATGAAACGGCGCTTTAGATCTGCAGCCTTTTTATACCGTTTCTGAGCTTTCTCAAGATAACTCCGAGCAATTTCAATATTTCGTTTCCACTCTTGAGAAAAGTTCTTTGCTTGAGGGGATTTGGTTCTTCGTTCGATATCCACTGTATGAGGGAGTAGCGGTTGCTGGCCAGTAACAATCTCAAAAGGACTCTTATTGGTGGAAGAGCTCTTTTGGGCATTGAGGCAAATTTGAGTCGCATCCAAAAGTTTTACCCAATTTTTCTGCGAAGTAGAGATAAAGTGCCGAAGATATTCTTCTAGCATAGAATTGAAGCGCTCTGTCTGTCCGTCAGGTTGTGGGTGAAAACTACAACTCATGCTCAAAGTTGAACAAAGAAGTTTAAACAACTCAGTCCAAAATATGCCAGTGAAATGAGGATCTCGATCACTAATGATGTCCTTAGGCAGTCCCCGGTAGTTGACAATATGTTTGAAGAAGAGTTGAGTTGTCTCTTCTGCGGATACATACTTAGGCGCTGCAATTAAAGTTACATATTTTGATAGACGGTCCACCACGACGATGATAGTGCGAAAATCCTCAACTTTTAGCAACCCAATAATGTAGTCCATCGATACACTTTTGAATGGCCGGGTTGGGACGGAAAGGGGCTCCAGCAAGCCCGCCTTTTTCAGATGATCTGTCTTATCTTGCTGACAAATAAGACAAATTTTTACATATGTTGCAATGTCGTCCCGCATTTGAGGCCAGTAGTATGCACGTTGCAATAGTGCACAAGTGCGTTCCTCTTCGGAATGCCCTGTCCAACTTGTGTCATGACATTCTGTAATTAGTTATTTCCTCAGATCTCCACCCTTAGGAACATATAGGCGGTCTCCCTTTATCTTCACTAGTTCTCCATCGAGCCAGAACTGTCAAATTTTACCCTGCTTGATGAGGTCGACCAAATATTGGATAGCCGGGTCCTTCTCCATAAGTGCCCGAATTTGGTCTCTAGTGTTCGTGAAGACGGCGCTCCCTGAAAGAGCAGCTACGGAGTAGATGGCCGCCAAATCGGCTCGTCGACTAAGAGCATCAGCAACATGATTACTAGAGTCGGGACGATACTCTAACATAAAATTGAACTCTGAAAGGAATTCCTGCCAACGAGCCAATTTGCTCGATAGTTTTGGTTGGGACATGAAGTGACTAACTGCTGTGTTATCTGTCTTCACAATAAATGGAGACCCAAGCAGATAGTGACGCCATCCTCTGAGACAATGGACTACTGCCAATAATTCCTTTTCATGTGCCGAGTAACGGCGTTCTGTCTGGTTTAACTTCTGGCTCTCATATGCTACCGGATGTCTTTCTTGCATGAGGACTCCACCAAATGTAAAATCTGAAGCATCTATATGAACTTCAAATGGTTTCGTCATATCCGGTAAGGGTAAAACTAGGTTCGTCCACATGGACTTCTTCAACCTTTCAAAAGCAGTTTGGCATTGAGTTGACCAATCCCAATCCTTATCCTTCTTTGCCAATTTGGTAAGTGGTAGTGCAATTTCTGAGTAGCCTTTCACAAATCTTCGATAGTAATTGCATAACCCAAGAAATGAACGTACATCATGTACGATTTTTGGTGGTTGCCAATCTTTGATGGCTGTAACTTTCTTCGAATCCATGCAAATTTTACCTTGTTCAATGGTGTGACCCAAGAAACTGATAGATGTCTGAGCAAATGAGCATTTAGACGGCTTGGCATAGAGTTTATTCTCCCGTAACCGATTAAAAACTTGCCTCACATATTGGACATGTTCCTCCAATGTCTCTCTATAGATTACTATGTCGTCCAAGTACACCACGATAAAATCATCTAAGAACCCGTGAAGTACCTGATTCATCATAGTACAAAATGTTGCTGGAGCGTTTGTCAAACCAAAAGGCATCACTTTAAATTCATAGGCTTCATATCCGGTTATCACCGTAGTTTTTGCTTCGTCTCCCTCCTTGATCCGAACTTTCTAGTATCCGGACCTAAGATGAATTTTTGTGTAATACTTCGCCCGACTCAATCGATCGAAGCAATCCATAACCAGTGGGATAGGATAGCTATTCTTTTACAGTAATCTTGTTCAAGGCTCGATAATCGCAGCACATTCTAAGAGAACGATCGGCCTTTTTCTGAAACAATACAGGAGCTCCGTATGGCGACTTTGCAGGCACAATGATTCCACTCTCCAACATTTCTCCCAATTGCTTCCTAAGCACTTCAAGCTCAGGCTGAGACATACGGTATGACGCCCTGGCAGGAGGTTTGGCGCCTGGAATAAGTTCAATCTCATGATCAATCGTCCTTCTTGGTGGTAATTTCTTTGGTAATTCGTCCGACATGATGTCCTCAAATTCCTGAATAAACCTTTTAACGGGTTTTGGAATAGGACCATTCACCTCTTCAATCTCCTCTAATCGAAGAGTGCACAAAAAAGAAGGTTCATTTCTCTTAAAATCCTTACTAAATTGCATAGCTAAGATACTCTTCTCGCTTATCCTCCCAACTTGTGTAGAGATGACCCACGACTTATTACCTATCAACATTAACGAATCGAAATATGGCAACACTGCTGTCTTAGTATCTCGAAGAAATTCCAATCCTAGAATAAGCTTGAAATCATCCATTTGAACTGCAGATAAATTTGTCCTTCCCTCAAAAGGATCTGCTTTGATCAACACCGAATTCGCCACTCCAGCTATTGGTTAAGCAGTGGAGTTGATTGCTTTAACTTTTCCACTACCCTTTTTCAGAAAAAGTTCGAGTCGCTCTACTTCGGTACATGCAAGGTAGTTGTGGGGAGCACCAGTATCCACTATAGCCCTAATTGGCTTCCCATTGATTTTTACATCAATGCACATTAAGCTTTTGACCCTACAAATTCGAGCCTTCGCTTCTTCCATCTGTGCCTCTTTCAATGGGACATCATCCTTTTCAGCAACCCGATGCGATAGTGTGTTGCACCGATGTGAAAATGCCCCAACTACGTCCTCATCCTCTTCGGAGTCGATCTCACTATGACAATTATCCTACGGGGCCTCTTGCTTTGAACTTGACCCGCCACTTGCTAACTGACAATATGCATTCACCATCCGCTTCTGAGGACACTTCGACACCCGATGAGGTCCTTCACATAAAAAGTACTTCAATTTGGAAGTGGCATCAGTTCGGCCCTCCATTGTTTTTCCTTTGTTCCAGTTGTTACTGTTACTGCCATTAAAATTTCCTTGACGGCTATTATGATAGTTTCTCTGAAAGCCACGGTGCTTTGATAGGCTTCTTCTCTATGCTGAGAGTAACACTCTCCCCCATTTGGGTTCGAGCTGGGTTTGTAAGGTCTGTTACCACCTCCAATTGCTTGATTACTCCCCGAAGGTCAATCTTTTCTAGATTCTGTTTGGTAGTCGCTCAAGCATTCAGCGGCTCCCATGGCTGTGCTCAAATCAGTAACTTTCTGTCTTTGAAGTTCCGTGCATGTTCACGGTTTCAATCCTTCCATAAAGGTGAAGAGCTTATCCTTTTCTGACATATCTCGAATATTCAGCATATGCCCTGAAAAGGATTTCACATACTCCCTGATAGAGCTCGTGTGTTTCAAGTCTCAAAGTGTCCGTCGAGCCTGATACTCGACATTTTTCGGGAAAAACTGTGATCTGATCGCTTCCTTGAGGAGATCCCAAGAATCTTTTCGAACCCTGTTGGCCTGAATGTCAGCATATTTGGTTCGCCACCATAGTTTTGCATCTCCACCCAGATACATGGTAGCCGTGGTTACCTTTCTAGCTTCGTCTTCAATCGAAGCTGCGAGAAAGTACTGTTCTATGTCAAACAAGAAATTTTCGACTTCTTTTGCATCACGTGCCCCTCCGTAGGTACACGGTTTAGGAATTCTAAATCTAGGAGCATACTTAGGTACGGGAGCTTGCCCATTTCCCACCGCACGTTGAAGTACTCGCAATTGAGCTCTCAACGCTTCCATTTCATCCTGCAAATCAGGAATGATTGCGGCAGTTTCAGTCATTGCTACACAAACCCTTTGGCTTTCATCCAGTTGGATGTGTAATCCACGAATCTCGGATTCGGCCATCTCGACTTTTTCCTCGAGACCTTCCAAGGCATAACACAACCTAGTAGTTGTCTCATCAAGCGCATCCATACGCTGTTTAGTAGTACCCTTCTTTTGAGGCCCTACCACTTCAGTGGTGTGGGATGTAATTGGATCCATAGCTTTTTTATCGAGAGTCGTGAGCCGCAGCTTTGATACCAACTTTCACGGGGTGCCTTTCTTCTTGGCACAGAAAGGGACACCGTGCGGCAGTAGTCTACTCCACTAGACTATCTTTTGCCTTTTCTCGATCACGTCGGGACGAAAGAAATTTTGATTACAATTTTGTAGAAAGCTGACAATAGAAAATTTGAATACATTGAAAGTAAATTGAACATTGATTGATGAAAACTGAACATTACAATTGACGAAAGCAGAAAATTACAATTGCTGGTATAGGAGGCGGACACCAGTGAGTTTGAAAGATTTTTGAACGACTAATACCCCCTATAATAGCATTCTGAACAAAAATCTAAGCGACAGGAGTAGACGTTTAAAAAACGAGGAATCATACTAAACGTTTACTAATATCAGAACTATTTTACAACTGAAATAACTATTACAATGAAAAAAATAACAATTCAAACTTGAAGTAATATTTACAATGTGCGGTCGAAGTTTGGCAAACTACGGCTGCGATAGTGTCAAGGGGCTAAGTAAAGCTGCGGTTTTTGACACCAAGTTTCTCATTTAAGCTTAATGGGCTATCAAAATCCATATTAAAACTTGATATTTTCAATTTAAAAGATAACCTAATTAAGAAAAGTAATTCAAAACTTTATACATTATTTATATATTTAATCTTTAATATATGTGGGATGTCATCAAATGAAACGTATTCTTTAGCTACAACTTAGAAGAATTCTCTCATATTCCCTCAAATCAAATTCCCATCAATCATGAAACACCTACTTATCAACCATCAAGATTTCTTGATGCCGAGACAGTTGTCACCCTTTGGTACCTCGCATTGTTGTCACGGAAACCTACTTCCAGAAAGCGAGCACGACAAAGAATTTTAATATGGACCCTTCATGCTGGGGGACAAAGTGCAAGAACGCAACTCAAAACATCACATGGATTTCTTAACATTTAGCCCGTTTGATTTATTTAAAAATGAAACTTTTAGTAAATTTAGACAAAAATTGATGAAATGTATTATCGAAAAGATAATAAAAGTTGCAAGTCCCTTGAAATATTTGATTGGAAATAAATTTGAAGAACAATGAATTTCAGAAAACAACGGTCAAACATGAACTTATTTTGTCAAGACGAGATAACTTTATATCTTAACATTTTTTTGTCGTAAACTTGGGTAAGAAGTGACATTCGAACGTACCAGCCCGACACGACCTGTTCACAAGACTTTAATGTCGTTCCGGTTTTTGGTGTAAGAGACATTCAAAGACCAATTGGATAAGAAGCAGTCGTTATCAGGAATAATCAAAATGATTTATTGAATAAATTAATGATTTGAAAATGTTAAAATACTGCACTTTCTTGTAATCAAGGAATTATATACATTAATCTATAGATCTTGTATTAAAAAAAAATCTATATGTACATAATTTTTGTACAAATAGATTGACATATGCATGTGTTGTTGGCTGTCCATTGATTATAATTTTTGAAATTCAGATCAACAACGCATATGTCAATTTGTACAAAATCATTTGTACAAATAAGTCAATCGTAACAAAATAATCCAAAAATGTTCTTAAAATAATTGAAATTAAATTTCTGGCATACACTAAGGGCCAAAGCTGTCCAGGGGCTGTCACCCAAGAATAAATAAGGGTCCGTTTGATTGCATGGATGTAATTGAATTGAATTGAAAACCAATTTCAGGAAATTGAATTACCTATAAATTATTTTCTTGGGAATTGTAAATTATTGTGTTTGATTGATATAATTTTTCACGTGAAAAATGTTGAAATAAAAGTATTTTTAAGTATTCGTTTGACTTTGTTTTACATGAAATTTGTCAATCGAAGGAACTTTTTTTTTTTTTTTACAATAACTCTTAAAATTTGTTTCCATTTCAAAAAAAAAAAAAAAGTTCCTTCGATTGACAAATTTCATGTAAAACAAAGCCAAACGAATACTTAAAAATACTTTTATTTCAACATTTTTCACGTGAAAAATGTTGAAATAAAAGTATTTTTAAGTATTCGTTTGACTTTGTTTTACATGAAATTTGTCAATCGAAGGAACTTTTTTTTTTTTTTTACAATAACTCTTAAAATTTTTTTCCATTTAAAAAAAAAAAAAAAAAAAAAGTCGGAATTTGAAAAACCACCATACCCCATGGGAATTCATTTTCCCTAAAAAGCTGGAATTGGCACATGTGTGAGCACTATTCATGGAAAACAATTACCTGGAAAAAATGGTGTATCAAACACCCAAAAAAGTGGAAAATCCATGGAAAATACAATGTGTCAAACGGTGCCTAATTGCCTGTTTGGGAGAAATATTCATCCAAATTATAATCAATTATTGTACCTTTGCTGCCTTCATTTTTGAGACACGGGGACCCACTTTCACCTGGTATAAAAATTGATTTTAGGGCTAAATGAAGTTGCCAGACTCTTCAAAGGGTACTATTAGCAAATCAAACCAATACAATGGCCAGCCATCACACATCGGAAAAACATTGCATAAATGGTATTGAAGAAATGACTCAAGTTGCCGTGGTAATGGTGCCGCTTCCAGCACAAGGCCATCTCAACCAGCTCCTCCACCTCTCCCGCCTCGTCTCAGCCTATGACGTTCCTGTCCATTTCGTCGGCACCACCATGCACAACCGCCAGGCCAAGGTTCGAGTCCATGGTTGGGATCCTTTAGCTATTACCAATATCCATTTCCATGATTTTCCAGTGCCTTCTTTTCCTACCCCTCCCCCTGACCCCAATGCTACCACTAAATTTCCAACACACATCCTTCCATCACTTCAAGCATCGATACATCTACGCGAACCTGTTTACACATTTGTAAACAAACTTTCGAGCACAGCCAAAAGAATAGTTGTCATTTATGATTCTCTAATGGCTTATGTTGTTCAGGACATACATTCTGTAACAAATGCTGAGTCCTATTGTTTTCGAAGTATGTCGGCTTTCTGTGTATACTCATTTCATAGAAAATACGCTGGAAAACCCCTTCCTTCTCTGGAAGGTTGCTTGCCTCCGGAATTTTCAGAATTTCAAAAATTGCAACGAGAGGCGAGGAAATTCAATTCTGGAGATATTTATAATGCAAGCAGATTAATAGAAGGGTTGTATCTTGATTTGCTTGCAAAAGAAAATACGAAGGGAACCGACAAACTATGGGCTATCGGACCGTTTAATCCGGTGGTGATACATGAAAGAAAAGATTCAAACAGCCGTCCCAAATGCTTAGAGTGGCTTGACAAACAACTTAAGAATTCAGTGATATTTGTTTCGTTTGGCTCAACGTCTTCGTTGTCCAATGAACAAATCAAAGAGCTCGCACTCGGATTGGAGCAGAGTGAACAGAAGTTCATATGGGTATTGAGAGATGCAGATAAAGGTGATGTCTTTGAAGGAGATGTTAGGAGAGCTCCACTTCCAGAAGGGTATGAAGAAAGAGTGGAAGGAAGAGGACTAATTGAGAGAGGTTGGGCGCCTCAACTGGAAATTCTTGGACACCCGTCGACCGGTGGTTTCTTGAGTCATTGTGGATGGAATTCATGTACAGAAAGCATAAGCATGGGAGTGCCGATAACAGCTTGGCCGATGCATTCGGATCAGCCTACAAACGCCATGCTGATAACGCAAATACTGAAAATTGGCCTGGAAGTACGGAATTGGGCAGATCGAGATGAATTGGTGTCATCATCAACCGTGGAGAAGGCTGTAAGAAGATTGATGGATTCAGCAGAAGGAGAAGAAATGAGACAAAGGGCAGCCGATTTAGAACAGGCAGTAAAGCAATCATTGATGGAAGGTGGTGCTACTCGCAAGGAGATGGAATCCTTCATTGCTCATATTACCAGATAAAATTATTCATCCTCAAATCTTTAAGTCTACCAGTTTCATTATTGCAAGGTGTATTAATCTGTCAGTTTATCATTATTCAATTGTAGTTACAGGGTGCGGGCGAAGAGAACAGAACTGATTGCCAGTGGATAGCTTATAAAAATGATCCATTGGTTCCATCTCTCGTTATGGAACCGTATGAGAACTTGAAACCAGTACAGCAATCGAGTCGTCTAGTGGAGTAACACTGAACATTTCAGAAAAATCGCACAAGAAACTAAGTATTAAAAGAATAATTACTATTTTTGTTGCCTTTTCTATTTCAAGAAGAAATGACAATAAATTTTGTTGCAAATTTAGACGCCTATATACATTTATACAGAAATTCCATATTCCTTTTATATCAGTATATAGCAACAAAATCGCAACGATACAGGAACAATTTATTGCTGTTTGTAGTTGATTTTAAGATCCTTTAGCAGGCACTATGGATTCTTCAATCTCAATGTCCTTAACCCCAAAAGAAAAATCTGAGAGAACATTAAGCCATCTTTAATCCTGCACCAAAATTTGAGGTAAGTTTTGCATCATTTTAACCAAATCTTGTATCAAACTAAAAATCACTTCTAACCATTACACCAAGACTTACTTCTAATGAACAATATTTAATCATTTTCTTCTTCTTTTTTTATTCGTAATAATTTATCATTTTGAAATTATTCATTAATTTATTTTAAAAATACATAAATTACTAGATAAATAATTACGTTAAATAACATTAGAGTAATGTGTGCATGTGGTTGTTGTAATATATTTCGTTAACTTTGAACAATCGTGTTTGTTATATTTTAATTTTTTTGTATTCATTTTAATTAATTCATTAATTATTATTTTTTACATTATTAAAATTTATATTAAATGCAAATAATTATAATTATAATAACAAAAAAAAAATTTATTGTATTAAATAATATATAACCCCAATGACACAAATCCCCTCCATGAATTAGTTTGGCAAATGGGGGGAAAAAAAGCCTAGGCTTGAGTCTGCATAATTTGGTGCAAACTTTGGTGTCACATTGAAGAGCTTTTACGTCAAAATTTGGTGCATTTGGGTATGTTGGTATCTCCTTTGGAGATGGCCTTTGGGCGGAGTACACGCTTAGCTCTAAAATTTAGAAAAGACAAAATAAGGGAAGAAAAAAGCTTCGGGTTCAATGGGATTTTGGTGCTGAGTACCACAACCAGAACTGGACAAAAATCGGCCAGTTCTAGGTTCTAATACCCCAGAACGATAAAAAAACTTTAAGAAGAACCAGATCGATCAGTCAAGTCTAGTACTCTTTCCCATCACGAATTGTAGTACTTGTTGAAAAATTGTCTCATAAGAAGCCAAAGTGCATTAAAGTATGGGAAAAAGGTCAACATTATGAGCACCGCGATTCCACAAATGAAGATCTTTTTGTAGCGCATGTCACCTTTTTGCAATCTTGTAGATTTTGGCAAAGATTTCGGGTGCAAAATAGTACAAATTGTCGGGTAAGAATGCACATGTTTGCCAATTGTCAAAAGTCACGCCTAAGGAAGGAAAATTCTTATTTCTTTTTTTGTAGTTTTTCAAAGTCTAATAGTATGAGTGTGGAAAAGCTTAAAGCATGTTTGGAAGATATTTTAATTTAATTAAAATCAATTTTTTGATCGTTATTTTACTATTTTAATTGTTATTTTTGAATTTTTTTCTCACAAGTAAAACTTACTTTATCTCTAAAGATTAAAAAATTAATTAACAAAATTTCTATCAAACAATCACTTAATGTATGTGTTCATGGAAATAGTGAGAAATACTGTGCGATTGCAATAATTCTTTACATCCTTTGACATGCTGTGATTTTCCTGTGATTTTTGAAGTTTTTCACGTAAATTCTTGTGTTGTTATTATCCAACTTTTCATTTTCTTTTTTTTTGCCATCTTGATATTTTCTCTAAAATATAATTGTTGGGTAACCAAATCCCAAGGGTAATGCTCCTCTACCAGGACTGGTAGAGATCTCCTCTCCCATTTTCTCTCACTTCGACGAGCCCTATGATTAAAAAAATACCCCCCCAAAAACCCACCCCCACCTCGAACTGTGAGAGGGGCTGCACTACCAGGCCTCTTACAGGTCTGATAGTGTAGCATGGTCCAAATCCTAATTCTATTATTAAAGACCTTAGAAAAGAGACAATAGAATTCCTTCTATCTAGTTTATATGTGTAAACATCAATCAATCGAAACTAGCAACATAAATGAAACATACATTGATATGGCAACATTATTGCTACGCTACTATGGTAATTCCAGTTAAGATTTGGGGATCCATTTTAAAAAGTCAACTTTGTTAAGAGTAATCCAATCCTTTATTGATTTATATTTTATCTTTAATCGATGTGGGATTATCCCTTAATATGCCCTCGCAAAATAGTGGCTCGTTTGAGTAAATCAATTTTGAAATTTGTGTGCTCATTATCGAATTGTTCATTGGAGTTTAATGGGTTCTGATACGAAGTTAAGACTTGGAGTTTCATTTTAAAATGTCAACATTGTTAAGAAGAGTAGTCTAATCCTTTATAAATTAGTCTATGTTTTCATCTTTAATCGACATAAAATTTTTATCCCTTAACAATTTCTAGGATAATCTACGAAAATTGTTTTAGAAAGTAAAATAGTATACAGAATAGGGGGCCTCATCTCAGCAAAAACCAAGAATACGAACGAAGTAGCCACGGACAAAAAAATTAACTAAAATTGAATGTAGACGGGTATACTACCACGTCTTGGGATGCCGTTATTGATAGCGCAATTGATGTTCCATCCTAAAAGCTTAACACGTTAGAAGTAGCTGTTCAATTTTCTTATCAATGAATTATTCACGTCATATCTTACCAATGTGGGATTTTGTTCTCATTTCCCCAACAGTGAGGGAATTAAGCTGAGCCCCATTCAGCATGAATGTTGCCGGTAAGCATGAAGCATCTACGAAATTCTGGTACTCAACAACGGCATCCTGTGTAACAAGAGACCAGTGGCACCAGTCAATTTTCACATGATGTTTAAAATAAAAGTCTGTTTCAAACTGGTGGGAAGTACTAGGTGACAATAGAGTCAAGTTCTATTATCTATCTTTTAAGGATGTTATCTGCAGTCTGAAAATAAAAGATTCAATGCTAGATCACGTTGATTTTCTATTGGCTCGTTATTTTCAATGGAATGGCCAGTAGAATCAAAGCAAGAAATAGTATAGTAAATATATGCATTAAAGAATAATTGAGGAGGTTGAAGGAACCGAGAAATATGACAGGCAAGGTAATTGATAAATTTTGTTATGCTGAGTCCAAACCAATTGACAATTTATGTTTCGTGTTCGAAACAATGAACCACGTAGGATTGTGTTGAGTTTTTTTTTACCCAAATTAGATTGGATTTTTGAGAAAATATTCTTTCCTTTATTACATGTGATTTTATTGGAAAAATATTGTTACCTTTATAAAACATGATTTTTTTTATCTTGTTTCCATTTTTGTGATATCTCTAGGGTTTGACATGCATCCCTATAAATATTACACTCTTTTCAAAAGAAGTTCTGTATCACTGAAATATAGAATAATTGTGTTAGTACAATTATTATATGTATTTTCTACATATAGTCAATTGAATAAAGTACTTTATTCTTCTACTAATTAATTGTTTGTCTTTCATCTAGTTATTTGTTTGCGATCATATACTTCATATTATATGTCATATATATTATATCAATTCGTTTTATTTTCTAACAAGTTATATCGGAGCTATTGATTGTGATTTGTTTGAGGTTTTTGTTATTGATGGCAGCCATTAAGTGTGAAATTCGATGCAAGTGAATATGCATGCCATACCTGCAGAAATGGATTTGGATAATGCGTTGTTAGGATTTGACAAAATGCTCACAACTTGGACGATGGAGAAGAAACAACGAAAGAATCAGAATGCTCTTTCATAGATCCATCTTCATCTTTCAAACAATATTCTTTGGGACGTTTTGAAAAAGAAAATAATAGCATCGTTGTGATTGAAGTTGTAGAAATTGTGTATGACTAAAGCGGATCTTTTAAAGATCGTCTGGTTGTGTTTAAATATATCGTCGCTGATTTGGAGACTTTAGAGGTAGAGTATGATGAAGAAGATTTAGCCTTAATCATTTTGTGTTTGTTGTTTGCTTCGTTTACTTCGTTTAGAGATATGATTTTGTATTATCGTGATACTCTCGCCATTAAAAATGCATATGATACCTTATTTTTGAAATAGAAGATGAAACATTTGGTTGGATCTAAGTCAGAGATGGAAAAGGCCTTGTTATTCACGGTGATCAAAGAAGAGGTCAGTCGAGAGAGTGAATTACCGAAATAGTCACTGAAATTCACAAAAGGTTTCCACCGGATCACTAAACTTAGAAAATCGCCTCACTCATCACCGAACTTTTCCATTTGTTATACCCTTCATCACTCAGCTCACAACCGTTACAAATTTGGATGGAATATTGACTTGGATGATGATGTGACGTTACAAATGGAGAATATGGATGCCAAACAGGATAAGTGCTATAGTTAAAAAAAAAGGATTGAAAAAACCAACCCCAAAACCCGACACCCATCCACATTCTCCTAAACCGGGAGGAGCCCTAACCTCTCTTCTCTTGAAATCCAACAATTCCATCCCCAAGATTATCACGTGACAGCAATTCCGTCATCTACCGCCCGTCGCCTGCCCAACGTAGCCCAACCATAGCTCTGGGAACATGGTCGTTGCATTTTGAGTCACGATTACCGCCTTCTAAAATTCGTGCGTTCGAAGCTATGGAGACGTCGTCGAACTCCAGCTAAAGTTTAAAAATCTTGTCTTCGAGGAAGAAGTCACGACAAAAGGCCTCTTGAAACAACCATGGATGACATTGAACAACAATCAATTGGTAAGGAAAAATCGGCATGGCCGCAATCAAATTTCCTTTTTTTTTTTTTTTTTTTTGCTTTACTTCAATTATCTATCTAGAGGCAGCCTGAAAAGTGAGGGTGTAATATACATGAAGTGTTAATTCTGAAATGATGTTGCATTTTGTACGAAGAATTCATATTTTCTATCTCTGTTTTAATCTCGTTGCTCTTACATTTGTAGACATTCAGTTAGACGACGATCTCGACTTTATTGACTCTGACCACAACGTGTACGATGATGACGATATGTTGTTTGATTTTAATGTCACTGCGGGCATAAAAATGGGTATGCATAGCTTAGTGCAAGAAGTAGTATCCCAGGAGTATGATAGTGCATCGAACGCATCTTCTGAAGAGTTGAAAATTGGAAGTAGTTCGGAGTCGGATGAGAAAATTGGTACACTTCATTTCCCTGAATATTTTCCTCAATCTAAAAAGAGAAATCCTGAATTTGAACTAGGGTTATTGTTTGGGTCTTTTGAGGAATTGAAATCTACTGTTAGAAATCACACCATCTTCAATGGGATTGAACCGATTTTCAAGTGAAATGATAAGGATGGAGTGCATTGTGTTTGTAAGGATGGTTATCCTTGGAATTTGTGGCCATCTAAGGTACAAGGTCAGGACACAATCCAAATTAAAACTTATTATCCTAAACATACTTGCTTGAAGGTACGTACAAATAAGTATGTAACATATAAGTGGCTTGCTAATTATTACTTGGAGGATTTTAGAGTCAATCCTCAATGGAAGACGAAACATTTCAGATGCAGAGTTAGAAACGATTTCGGAGTTCATATTACAAAGACAGTTGCATGGAATGCTAGAAAATACGCAAAAGTTTTAGTAGAAGGGAATGACACCGAATAATTTGCATTATTGGATTTTTATGTTGAAGAATTGAGGAGAACAAATTCTGGTTCTACTATGATCATTTCTCATGTGGAAAATGTGCTCAAAGGTATTTATGTTTGCATAGAGGCATTGAAGAATGGTTTTCTTCAGAGGTGTAGGCATTTTATTTGTGTTGACAGATGTTTTCTAAAAGGTAAATATAGTGGACAACTTCTAGCAACAGTTGGTGTAGACGCCAACAATTGTATATATCCAGTTGCTTATGTAGTCGTTGAAAAAGAGAACCCTAGTTCGTGGCGATGGTTTTTGATGTTGTTGTCTAAGGTTCTAGTAATGGAGAATTGGATTTCTGTGACAATCATGAGTGGTTGACAGAAAGGGCTAGTCAATGTTGTGGCGGATTTGTTTCCAGAAGCAGAACACATGTTTTGTGTTAGGCATATGTATCATAATTTCTTTGCTGCAGGCTTCAAGGGTAAGCAGTTGAATGATTTTTTGTGGAGTGCTGCAAAGTCGAGTCACTTAGGATCATTCAAGTATTGGATGGCGAAGATTGAAGGTTCTAGCGAGGGGGTACATGGATGGTTGATGAGTAAATCACCGAACGAGTGGAGTAGATCTCACTTCTCGTTTCAGTCGAACTGTGACATGCTTCTAAATAACCTCTATGAGTGCTTTAACAAATTCATTTTGGAAGAAAGAGAGAATTCCATACTAACAATGCTGATTGGGATTCAGAATAAATTGATGCATCAAATTCAAGTGAAGCGAGATAAGCTAAGAAACTATAACAAGCCTGTATGTCCCAAGATACAAAAGAAAATTGAGAAGTTCACTGATAAATACCGTGAATGTATATTACGATAGAGTGGAGTACATCAATATCAAGTTGAGTGTTCATATGGGAAATTTGTAGTTGATATGGAGAATCGAACTTGCGCATGTAGAAGATGGCAAATTTCTGGGATTCCATGCCCCTCATGCGATCACATGCATCTTGGATAAAAGTCATGGCGTACAAGACTATGTTTCGGAATGGTCTTCTATTAAGACGTACATGATAGCGTACGAAAATGTTATAAATTCGGTCAATGAGAAAGATCTGTGACCTGAAACTAGAGGAGTTGTTGTGCTTCCTCCACCATGGTACCAAGCTACTAAAGGGAGAAAAAAAAAGGGAAAAAAACGAAAGGGACCTGAAGAAATAGAAGCTTCCCAATCACAGTCACAATCACAATGGTGTTTACCTAAGAAGGGGAGAGTGATCATGACATCTTCGTTATGCAGTGGGAAGGGACACAACAAACATTACCATAATGTGAAGACATCCATAGCAACCGACATCCGCAGAAGTGGTGTTGAGGTACTAAAAATTATTGATTTTTTTTTTGTCAGTCGCGGAGTCTGGTTTTATCATATCATTCCTTACCCACATGAAACTAATTTTTATACACATTTTAGGAGCATCAAGCACTCGAAAAGAGATGAAAAATTCTAAGTTCGAGCATGGTTTTTTGTGGTCCTAGAATGTAGCCATCTATGGGAATCAGTGAGGTCTGCAATGAAATTTTTTTGTTTACTCCATGCAGCCTATAACGCAACAAATTAGTTTTTTTGTAACTGTGGGTACTGCAGGCAGCCTATAGTGTAGTGCTACCATTGGTTGTATATGGAATGTAATTTACTTATTTTGTGTAATGAACATATTTTGTGTAATAAATATATTTTGATCACCATTGTTAGATGGAATCCATATTGATAAAAATGTACATAAACACTAACATCAACAAAAGAAAAATGTCTACATCCACTAAAACATCAACAATAATAACATCAAATTGGATTCATTACAATGGACATAAACATCATGGTGGAGGAAGCACAATTTATATAAACACTGACAGCAACAAATGGAATACATCCACATCCACTAAAACCCGACTTCACATCCATCGCATTTCCCTAATTCCTCCAATCACTTCCCCCATCAACATTACACCTCCACTGCATTTCCAATTCCATGTGGAGCAACACTTACAAAATGAAATATATTACTACAAACATCAGCAACATATGAAAACAATTGCGGTAGAACCTCTTATCCTGATGCAGGGTCTCGACCTCGGTACAAAGATCACGCATAACTTGTAGCTCTCCTGTTCAAATTCAGTACCCTCATTTTTAACATTCCGCACATCCAAACGCAGAGCATTTATCTCAGCTTCCCATCTCCTTAGATTTCGTAGCAACCCCAAGATTACAATATTATGTCCAAAGGCACATGATCATCAAACCATTCAAAAAATTTGCAACCCTTTGAAGTCCATAGTTGATGCATCCCCAAAAGCATCTTCCTGGATTGTCTTTGGTCCACAATGTCTTCAGAACGGAGAAGTCTTCGCAATAACATAAAGTCATGCCAACGCAATGTACGGAATCAGACGATGTCTCGATAGCTTCGAATGCACGAATTTTAGAAGGCAGTAATCGTGACTCTCAGTGCAACGACCATGTTCCCAGAGCTATGCTTGGGCTACGTTGGGCAGACGATTGGCAGTAGATGATGGAATTGCGATCACCTGATAATCTTGGGGACGGGATTGTTGGATTTCAAGAGAAGAGAGGATAGGGCTCCTCTTGGTTTGGGGAAAATGGGGTTGGGTGTCGGGTTTTGGGGTTGGTTCTTTTAGTTTTCTTCCTGTAGCACTTATCCTATTTGGCATCCACATTTTCAATTTGTAATGCCACATTATCAGGCAAGTCAATATTTCGTCCAAATTTTTAATGGTTGTGAGCTGAGTGATGAAGGGTATAAAAGATGGCAAAGTCCAGTGATGTGTAAGGCGATTTTCTAAGTTCAGTGACCCGATGGAGACCTTTTGTGAAATTTGGTGACTATTTGGGTAATTCACTCTAAGTCGAGGTCAAATTTCAATAATCGGATTTGTTATTATTGTAAAAAGAAATGATACATTGAAAGGGATTGCAACAAATTGTAGAACAAAGGTAATTTGACTACAAATCATGAGAAGCAATAAAATACTTTAGACGAGACCAACATAGTCGAGAACTAATTAAGTGATGGAGATGTTTTGACAATTTCTGACATGGAATCCAAACTTGACGGGGGGTTAATTTTGGATACGGTTTGTGCATTCCATATGAGTCCCAATCAAGATTTGTTTGAAACATGTGAAATGATGGCGCAAGGTGTTGTTGTCATGGGCAACAACGAACATTATCGGATAGCTGATATTGGTAGAGTCAAATTGAAATTGGTGGATGGAACATGTAAAACACTTGATCATATTCAACATGTTTTGGACTTGAAGAACAATCTCAATTTGTCGAGTACTCGTGATTCAAATGGGTACATGTTCTCTGAAGGAGGTGGAATCTTGAGGGTTCAGAAGGGTGTTCATGTTGTATCGAATGGGTGGAAGATGTTCCAGTTATACATTTTGCAAGGTCGGACTGCATTTGTGAAGAAAAACTAGCACAGATTTAGTACGTGTGGAAATTCAATTTGGTACTGTACTTTGGAATTTGATTCGAGGTCCATATAAAAGAATACTACTCGGTCAAATTTGGAGGATATGTATAATTTCACTTTGTCACCATTACCTGTGGTTCCATCGTATTCAATTGCTAGGGATTGACCCATTGGAGATAGGTACGTGGATGATTCAATTGCACATCTTTTAGCATTTTTGAAGGCGTTGAGACTAAAAAAGGGCTTCTATAAAGGTATTGGAAGTTGATCTGTCACAGGATGTGCTTCGACACGATTTGATATTTTCTAATTTTTTGTGAATTTTGGGGAACTCAGTGTTTGGGTTCATGTATTTTAGGGTTCGAGAAAGTTTGATTCTTGTTGAAGAGTTCGAATTTTTTGTTGTAGTCAGACTTATTATTTCAGATAGATAAATTTTGAAACTTTGTTCGTTGCATCGAATTTATATCAATGTGGAGATTGTTGGATTTTTTGATTCAAATTATATTGGATTTTTAAGAAAATATTTTTTTCCTTCCTTCCACGTGTTTTTATTGGGAAAATATTGTTTCCTTTATAAAACACGTTTTATTTTGTAGCCATCTTTGTGTTATTTCTAAGATTTGGCATGCACCCTAACAGATTTTGTATTACTGAAATATTGAATAATTGTGTAAATATAGTTGTTGTATTTGTTTTTCCATATTAGTTAACTGAATAAAATACTCTGTTCCTCTATTAATTATTTCTTTGCCTTTTTTTTATGTGATCATATATTTCGTATTGTGTCATATATATTACCTCCGCTTTATTTTCCAACAAATTGAACTCGACAAAGTTGCTGTTTTATCAATTCCAGCATATCAAAAATTCTCTAAGATTTCATTTTTTTAGCCAGTTACGAAGTCGGGGCAACATATTTATGCGCTAATCCACTGTTTTGAAATCCTATTCCGCCAACCATCTTCTATGACAATGTTGGAGCAACGTATTTATGTGCTAATCCAGTGTTTCATTCGAAGATGGAGTGAGTTTCATTTCATTTAAGATCAACTTGCCACAAAGGAGCACCGAGTGGCACACATTCACACAAATGATCAGTTGGCTTATTCCCTTACAAAACCTGTGGCTTGTGTTCATTTTATTGATCAATGATCGAAGGATTTGACTACATGTACACGGGGGTGTACACTCCGGTGTACACGCCCTTCACATGGGAGGTTGGCCAGAAGCATTTAATGGGCGTGGGGCCCTTTCCCATGTGAGGGGCGTGTACACCCCCATGTACAAATGACTTTTTCCTTTATCGAAGCTTGGAGTTCTCAATGGAATCCCAATCTCGAGGAGCATATAAAGGCACAATCATCTCCAAGTCACATGCCACTTAGGATTAGACAGTCAATACTAGCTATAATCAAAAAGATTCTAGTCACAAGTCGTCGATAAAAAACAGTGACAACATTATAATATAATGATTTGAACAATTAAAATATTGCACATTCTTGGAATCCTGCATGGAATTTTATAAGCTAATTTACTGGTCAGTTATATTAAATATAATCCAAGAACAATTAAAACTAAATTTATGGCTTATTCTTGATGGACTTATCTATACAATCTTGTAAAGGTACTAATCTGTATCTTTTATATGAAACCAGAAAAAAAATTGTTTAAGCATATGAAAACCAATACAATGGCTTCAGAAAGCCTTAGCCTCGAAAATGGCGTCGAAAATGGTATGGAAGTGGATCAAGTCGCAGTGGTGATGGTGCCTCTTCCGGCACAAGGCCATCTCAACCAACTCCTCCATCTCTCCCGCCTCGTCTCCTCCTACAACATCCCAGTTCATTTCGTCGGCACCACCATGCACAACCGCCAAGCAAAGGTTAGAGTCCAGGGTTGGGACCAGGGCCGGTCCTGGGCTGAGGCATTTGAGGCCTCAGCCTCAGGCCCAAAACCCTTAGGGGGCCCAATTTTGCTTCAAATTTTTTTTTTTTTTTTTTTTTGGGGATAGTTTTGGATTTTGGATGTTATTTTAATTTTGTATTGTTTTCGTAAACTTGTAATGCTCAAATTTTTGCGTACATAATTGAAAATGTTATTAGATTTTTACGTAAATTTTTACATTGATTTCGTCCGGGGGCCCAATTTACGGACCTCGCCTCGGGCCTCCATTATCACGGGACCGGCCCTGGTTGGGACCTTTCGGCCATCACCAATATTCATTTCCATGATTTTCCAACACCTACATTTCACAACCCTCCCCCAGACCCCAATGCCACCTCTAAATTTCCCTCACAAATCCTTCCAGCATTTCACGCATCAATGCATCTTCGCGAGCCTGTTTACGCATTTGTAAACAAACTGCCGAGCACAGCAAGAAGAATAGCTGTCATTTATGACGCTATGATGGCTTATGTTGTTCAGGACATACATTCTATAAGGAATGCTGAAACCTATTCTTTTAATAGTATATCGGCTTTTTGTACATACGCGTATTACTGGGAAGTTACTGGAAAATCTGCTCTGAGTACTGAAGCAGAAATTTTAAAAGAACTTCCTTCCTTGGAAGGTTGCTTTTCACCAGAGTGGCCAAAATTTTTAGAATTGCAACAAGAAGCGAAGAAAATCAGTTCCGGAGATCTTTATAATGGAAACAGATTAATAGAGGGGTTGTATCTTGATTTGCTTGCAAAAGAAAAGACGACAGGAACGGATAAAGTCTGGGCTATAGGACCATTTAATCCAGTGGTGATAGCTGAAAAAAAAGAGTTGAACAGCCATAAAAAATGCTTAGAGTGGCTTGATAAACAACCTCTGAATTCAGTGATATTTGTTTCATTCGGCTCAACTTCTTCGTTTTCCAATGAACAAATCAAAGAGCTCGCGCTCGGGTTGGAACAAAGTGAATGGAAATTCATATGGGTATTGAGAGATGCGGATAAAGGGGATGTCTTCGAAGGTGAGGTTAGGATAGCTCCACTGCCTGAAGGGTTTGAAAAGAGAGTGGAAGGAAGAGGACTTGTTGTGAGAGACTGGGCACCCCAATTGGAAATTCTGGGTCACCCGTCCACCGGTGGCTTCATGAGTCATTGTGGATGGAATTCATGTATAGAGAGCATAAGCATGGGAGTTCCAATAGCAGCTTGGCCGGTGCATTCAGATCAGCCTAGAAATGCAGTGCTAATCACAAAAGTACTGAAAATCGGTCTGGAAGTTCGGGATTGGGCGCATAGAGAAGAATTGGTGTCACGAGCTATGGTAAAGAAGGCTGTAAGAAAATTGATGGATTCAGCAGAAGGAGAAGAGATGCGCAAGAGGGCAGCAGAATTAGGAGATGCAGTAAAGCAGTCAGTGATGGAAGGTGGTGCTACTCGCAAAGAGATGGATTCCTTTATTGCTCATATCACTGGACAAACTCTTTCATCTGAAACCTAAAGATCTCTGATTATCACTGTTGCTAGGCATAATCTGTTATTTTCAAGAATATTAAGTTATTTGAGAATTTTCCTTTTCATTCTAAGTGTTTATGATTCTGTGATCTATACCTCCTAATTCTGTTCCTCAGTAGCAAGCGATTAACTAAAAATTAGCTACTTTGCAACTTGAACACCCTGCGAATCTTAGAACGCATACTTTGCAATTATTGTTAGTTCTTCTTAGTACTACGATACATGTTGAAGTAAATAGCAATATTCTTGTTATTTTGCTTTCAACATTCTATATACATAGAATAATTTCAATAACATGAAGCATATTCTTCCAGCTATAGGCCAGATTTCAATTATTAATTTTATTGCATCATATACCTGCTGAGATCTAGATGTTTTGGCTGATATTAGTTGTCACTTTTTGGATGTGGTATTGGTCATATTATAGAAAGTAAAGAGAGAAATATAATACCATAGTTGATGAAAGAACAAGAAAGCAACTTGCTCTATTCAATTCTGATTTCTGAGTAGACTGATAATCCACCATTGTTTACATATAATGTTAGGCTAAGTGAAAATATACAAATAGTAGTCAGAAATGAATTAACTCGCTCTATTGTGGGTCTATTTTCCAGGACTTCTCCTTCTTGCTTCCTGTAGAATTTTGTGAAAAAGCTACCTTAGGCCAACCTAAAAAACTCTCTAGTTAGGCAAAGTACTTTCAAAAAATTATCCAAACATATTCAAAAGCGATTTCTTATTTTCAGAAATAGCGTTTGACTTTTCAAAAGCCATGCCAAATGGCCCTGTATCTGGACTCGAGTTCGTTGGAAACCTATTTTACCCTACTAGTCGGAATAGATGTTATTTTCTAATTACATTTTTTCTCTTTCTTCTTTTCAACCACACATTTTTTAATAAAATAATATTAAATGTAAATCCAAAACCTTTCATTATTTTTTAACCACATATAATTTCAGTAAAAAAATTATTCTTCTCTAAAAATGGGGCTCAAACAACTCCAATTGACGTCATGTCTGTTTTCCAACATTTCATATACTTTCAGTAAAAAATTTAAGATCACTTCCGAAAGCAGTATATGTAAATCCTGAATATACATATGCGCGTAAATTGAAAAAGGGAGAAATTTCCGAAATGACTAAATCCTAAAGGATTACTAGTACCTAAATCCTGATAGACACAATGTCATTACAAATGATGGGAATCAGTAATCAAATGATAAACATGAAAAGTCATTATGAAAAACGGAAGTTACGCTAGAAGTTCCAGAGCCGAATAATCAACCTGAAACAAGTGATTTACCAGAAGAATCCGGTACGACAGTCAAGATTCAGATGCTAGTCTTTTTTCCAAAAGCTATAGCTAGTAGGAGAGGCACAATGAGATCATTTTTCCACTCGCGATCTGTTGACACATAAAAATTCAGCCCAAATCGAGCAGCCCAAGGAGTGAAGCCCAATTGGAGGATTCCCAAATCAGACAGCCCAAAGAACGAAGCCCAATCGAACAAATCAAAATGAAGGCCCAAATAAGGAGGCCCAAGAACGCGGTAACGTCATCGCCCAAATTTGCAAGTCGCCCAGAATCTGAGCGAATGAAGTGTCATACAGTCGCCCAGAACTGTTACTCTATTCTTGCCCAAACCTTTAAGTCGCCCAAGGTCTTAACAACATAAAGCGTCGTGGTTATCAAGAAGTGCAGTTATCAAGGCAGTTATTGAAGAAGCCCTATCACGTTCCACGATTCAAGGAACTCAATCGAAAGCGGTTGAATGAGGAAGAGTAATGGCAGCAGTTAAAAAGGCAGTTTTCATGACAAGTTGGCCATTACGAAGAAAGTGGACAGTTATAGGACGATCAAGCAGTTTTTAGAGCGGTTAATCACAAAGAAATCGTCCATGAAGTATAAAAGGGAGAAAGGACATAGAAGCAAAGGACCGAATCCAAAACTCTCGAACAGAGAACATGTAATTTTCATTTCCTTAGTTTTTAGACTTAAACACTTTTCCTTCAGTAACTCGTGTGCTTACGCCCCTTGGAGGCACGTTGTCTTTCATTTCCAATTGTAAAGTCATCGCCAATAAAAGAACACCTTTTTTTGGGACTTTGTCTCAAGAGGTTTGTCCCTCACACAATCGTCTGACCCTTTTTAATTGTTAGCGACTAACCCGCGAGAAATAATTTGGCACGCCCAGTGGGACCTTGGTGTTAGGTGTTGAAAGTACAAAAGGGGAAACAATATGCCTCAGAGATCCGATAAGGAAGCAGCAAGTCAGGGAGGAATCCAGTCTGTAATCGAGCGATATGAGGAGTAGCATGCCTCTCCACGAACAGATGGACAAAATCAGAGCAGTAACAGTCGTTACGAACCAATGACGGAGTTGAGTCCTCGAACCATGCGCGCATTACTTGGAGAATTCACACAAGACGTCGTTGAACAGGTAAATCTTCGAAGTATTCATAATATGGAAAGATTTACACAAAATTGGAATGTACACTATGACAACATGGCCAAACAACTAAAGACGTTGAATGAAACAATGAACAAGTTAGTAGGCCAAATATGTCAACCGGCTATACCTCTTACAAATCACTTTCAAACTAGGACAATTGTAGGACATAATCCTTCGGTCCTAAATTCGAGTCAAGGGGTAGAACCACTTTCTGGTCCCTCTACTTCAAACCAAGGGGGTACTACAATACCAAATCAAAGCAATAGTAGTGGTATGCCTAACTTGGGGGGTAATCCAAACGTGAGAGATAATGTCCTAAACAATGGACAGAATATTCCACGTGGTAACGAGGGAGTAGATGTTCAGGCTAATGGTAATGGTCCTAATCATGGTAATTTTGTTGCCAATCAAGGACCAAACATCAGGCCTCATGCAAACCAACCGGTTAACCAACCTGTAGGAATTCCATATGACCCCAACGTCATGTTGAGGAACCAGATTATGGAAATCGTACAGGATCAGATGGCTTTTGGGGTGCGTCCCGTCATTAGGCCGACGTACACAAAGCCATATCCTGATTGGGTAGATCAAGCATATCCATGGCCTAGAGGATACAAAGTGCCAGAATTCTCACTGTTTACCGGTTTAGGAGAGGTGTCTACTCTAGAACACATAGGGCGATTCACATTGCAAAGTGGTGATATAACTGATTACCATAAAATGAGACTTTTTCCTAGTTCGTTAACAGAAGTAGCTTTCTCCTGGTTCATCAACTTGCCAGCGAACTCTGTTCAAACATGGCAACAATTGGAACAGTTGTTTCACGCTCAGTTTTATAAAACTGAGTCTGAAGTCACTTTGGCCGATTTGGCAAATTTACGTCAAATGCCAAATGAATGGGCAGAAAGTTTTCTCCAAAGGTTCAAGACAGCAAGAAGCAAGTGTTTTGTACCTCTGCCCGAAAAAGAATTTGTCAAAATTGCTCAAGGCTGCTTGAGCTTTGATTTAAAATAGAAGTTCCAGGACAAGAAATTCCCTGACCTTTTCCAGTTGAGTACAAATGTGATTAGGTATGAGCGACTAATAAGAGAAGAAGAACAGATGAAAAATTCTAGTAAAGGGACTTATTACAAAGACCCAAATTTTGACGTTCATACCATCGACGACGAGTCATACGATCAGGTCAAAATGTGTTTGGCCGAATTGGTCAAAGCGGATACATATACTTGTCCCATAATGGCCAAGCCTAGACCATCGGGCAAAGATGAGCCCATGAAGGATGGAAACATGAAGGCTAGAACGTTCTCGTTCGATGTGACCAAAGCTGACCTCATATTCGATAAATTATATAGGGATAAGCAGATAAGATTGAGCGATAAGCACAAATTGCCAAACCCTGAGCAAATTAAGGGTAAAAAATATTGTAAATGGCATAATGCATGGTCACATCTGACTAACAATTGCTTGATTTTTCGTCATGTATTGCAGGATGCTATTGAATCAGGACGAATCATGTTCGATGATAAGAAAAAGATGGCAGTGGACGAGAATCCTTTCCCACAGTCACTTGAAGTAAACATGGTAACATCTGGATTCAAGAACAAGTTACCAAAATTCAAATTGATCGTAGATGACGGAGAAGAAGATCCTAGACCACATCCCAGCGTCTTTGAACGAATCAAAGGAAAAGAACCAAAAAAGGATGAAGACGTCCTGTGTGCAAGGTGTAAAAGGGAAGTAAATGGAAGACATGGCAGCATCCTCATCGCCCTGCCTTCTTCCCAAACATTCAGCCTGGTAGAGGGCGAGGTACATCATTCTATAGAGGACCGCCTTTTGAAAGGCAGTTCAGACCAGCAGATACTGGAAGAACATTTAGGCCGCAACCTCGCCGGCCAAATGTATGGCATTCATTCTAGTACAGTGCAGGAAGGGCAATACCCTTCGATGAGATGACTAGGACCCAACAAAAGCGTTTCCAACGAAACTACGGACGGATGATGAGGCAGTAACAAGGAATGCCACATCCTAAAGCGCCTATACTACTCAAGGTAGCCAATCAAAACGTCCTCAAAGGTAGTAAAGAAACCGGTACAGATGAATCAATGAAGGAACTGCCAGAAACCTCTTCTGGGAGATCAAGGTTTGAGAGGGACAAAAAGGGTGAAGAAGATCCAGATCAGCCCCTTGCTATCCAATTCGGTACGTTGCCTCCTGTCGTGGCCAATAATTACCTACTGGCCAATGAATTCAAGAATAAGGAAAAGGAAGAAGAGAGGGAGGACAACGAAGGAGAAACCTGCGTGTTGGTATGTGAAGAAGGCCAGACTTCTGGAGAGGCCTACAACGACGA